>NC_056739.1:508351432-508428932 GCF_019279795.1 Protopterus annectens
ACATTATATTCTTGTGTGACTATGCTGTATGATGCACGTATGTTTATATTGGGGTTTCACATATTTGCTGCCCTTATATCTCACTTTTGGAACTGCTACACTACCCTGGTTGACAAAAAAATAGTTGCTACATAATTTAAGTTTACTAAAATAATTTTAACACTACTTTTACATGAGATAATATAGTGCTTGTTTTGAGAGTTGAACCATGAATGCCTGTATGTAAAATCTGTGATTCTAGCCACTATGCTATCCTGGCCTGAAAACATTACCCCTCTATTTTCATTTAGCGCCTATGATATGTTTAAGCTGTAATGTACACACCCACTTAGCTACACTTAAACATTTCTTAGGGTATTAAAAATAAGAATATATTATTATTTTTTTTTAGGTTATGTGGGTGTGCATTGTGGTGTTCTGCCAACTACTTGGGACTGTGTTTGTGACACAATGGCAATGACTGGGCTTTCAGGATTCTGTGCGTGTTTCATGCTGATGCATGACATGTTCTCTATCGACTTCCTTGTTTTTGTGGGGCTGTGCTTGTGCTTATTTACGTTTGGGGATTTATCCCCTGTTATGTGTGCATGCCTCTCAACCTCTTAGAATAAGAAATCTAGACATAGCCATAAATAAAAGTGGGACAAAGGCCCAACAATAGGCACCATTTTTAAATATTGATCTTGCCAACTTAGAAAGTTGAGAGAATAACAGGCTTTGCATTGGCATGCAATTTCTGAAGGGTATAATATCTGAAACTCAACTGTCTCTCATTATTTTTCATCTTCAATATTTAATAATTTTCTACTAATTTGCAAGAAAACCCTAATTTTATGAAAAGTGGAACAAAAATTGAGGCAAAAATCTGGACATTCTGTGAAAATTTGTATGGTTGAAAGGCATGTATGTGTACATTTGCATACATTTCCTACTTCTGCATGATGCAGAAATGCCATACAGCACTTTAACAATACAGGGGGTGTGTCAGAAGCTGTGACACACCCTCTGTATTGCTTTCCTCTGGCCATTTTTATTAAACTGTCTGTGGACACTGAAATGATCTATTTTACATTTCTGTGTCCGCTGGCACTGAGATACTGGCATAATATTAGAGGTGAGCTCTAATATTAAGCTAGTATGGCTTAGAAAATGCCATTCAGCACTTGTTGAGCATAGGGAAGCGTGATTATTGTCCATGCACTGCTTGTATACACCCCCTGCACTCGTACATGGTTTGTGTCTGTGTGGGTTAAACAGCAGTGAGCCTTCATGCATATGCAAGGTGCACTGCTGTTCTGCACAGACACAAGCCACTATGTGCAGAAATAGAACTATCCTGGGGTCTGAGTTTCTGTTAGCCTGGGAACCAGAGAAGAATGATGTAATCTAAAATGAGTCAGCAGCGATGTATTATCAGTTTAAGGGATATCAGAGACAAAGACACCATTTTGGAATTTTTCTGAAGAACTCCACTCACCAGTACTCTGCCTTTGCTCTATATGTAAGTTTATTTAGAACTGTGATTGCTCTTAGAGTTAGATAGGAATTTAGTCAGATTTAGTCTAGCTGTTTTCTATATTTATGTCAGACTATTCAACACTATTATTTTAAATATTTTCCTGTGATTTCTGTACTCTTGACTAGCACTGTGTTGAATTGAGAAGATCTGTCTTGTGTTTTTATTATTTATTATTACATATTTTTTAAACCTTTCAATTGTGGCTGTTTTGTGTAGAGATACTTTAAGCTCTAGAGTACTTGTATGTATTTGGTGATACTGTACAAAGCCACTCCGATAAGCCTTGCTGTTCATCCACTTACTATTTGGAAAATAATATTGCACAGTATAAATTGGACACCCTTTGGTAAGGGCCTTTTTAGTAGCTGATAAGAGTAGTTGGTGGCAGTGATTACTACCGTATAGCCTGGTAGGAGGGGGGCATAGCTGGAGAACATGTGCCAGCCTTCCCCCAGGAGTGTTCTTGTGTTTGTATATAAATCAAATCTCAAAGTGTGTGTGTATGTCAGCTACTTGGGCAGGGACATGAAGCACTGGTTGGACAGAGAGGGCACTGAAGGTTTTGGCTTGACTACTCGGCTGCGATCTGTATCCTATAGCTGTGCCAGTGCGGAGTCTTATTGCCGGTTTGGAGAGAAAAGCAGAAACCAGCTCCAGACTGACTGTGATCTCTGTGTGCTCTTAAGGGAAATTATACTTTACTGTGTGTGTGTATTTATTTTGTGTATTTATTATCCTTCCCAATGTGGACACACCTCATTGGTGTTAGTGGTGTGGACTGAAGCTCCTTTATTACTGAGCCAGTGCACGGGCATCATATATTAATTGGTTGGCAGTGGTGGGATATCCATATTACATATTAATTGGTTGGCAATTGGCATGTAGTGGTGTGGATAGTAAATTCTTGTAGCTTGTATACAGTGATCATTGAAGGTGTTTTTATACTCTAAATCAGCTATCCATTGAATATTTAGAGTTCAGATCACACTTGTTTTATTTTTTTGTTAGTTTAGTTAGTCAGGCAGAGCAGGCAAGCATGTCAGCAGAGGAGTATGGCAAGCTGATAAGGGTCCAGTTGGCTGAGACTTGCCAGGCTAAGGGACTGGTGCATGGAAACCTGACTAAGGCAGACAGGATTGCAGCTTTTGTGACAGCTGCATCAGCAAACAGCAATCAGGAGGAGGATCAGACTGGCTGTGGAGATATACAACACTCAGAGAATGAACAGCTCAACCTTTCTGCAGAGGACTTAAAAATTCATCTGGAGCTAAAGAGACTTGAGTTGGAGGCCAGGCATTTGGAAACAGAAGCACCAGAGAGACTGAGACATCTACAGGCTGAGGAGAATAAGAAACTGTTATGCCTGGAATCTGAGGAGAATGAGAGGCAGAGGCAGCACAAAAAGGAGATGCTGACTCTTCACCAGAGTCATGGAGGTAATGGGGGAGGCAGTAACTGGACCCCAGAACCACAAAAGGTCAGTAAATTTCTTCCACAGTTTACAGAGGGGGATAATTTTGATAGTTTCATTCATATGTTTGAGAGGGTATGTAAAGAGTTTGATATTGACCAAAGGCGCTGGGTACAGTTCCCGAACCCCTTACTCCATTGTAAACATGTAAATGTACTTTTCAAACTGTCAGACAATGGTTTCTTAAATTAAGAAATAAAGAATTGTTTTTGAGAATTTTTTAAGCTAACACCTGAAACTTATATGAAAAAGTTTCATGAGCATAGACGCAAGGCAGATAAAACTGTGTGTGAATATGTTGCTGAACTGAGCACTTATTTTCATAGGTGGGTGAGTAGATGTCAGGTCACAACTATTGAAGGGCTGGCAGAGCTTTTGGTGCAGGAATAAGCCTTTAGCACTTTGCCTGAGGACATGAGGATCTGGCTAGTTGATAGACAATGTACTACTTCAGATGTATTGGGGAAGAAGGGAGACCTATTCCTAGCAAGCAGGGCATCCTTGCACAGGAAAGGGACCCCCAGTACTGGTCATGGGTCTAAAGAAACCCATTGTAGGTAGCCCAGACTGACACAACAGAATCTGCCAGTCCACTACCATCCCCAGACTAATGGTCTTGTTGAGAGGTTAAACTCTACAATCAAGTCCATGCTATGGGAATTTGTAGACCAGTTTAAGAGGGAGTGGGACAAATATTTTCCCCATCTGTTGTTTGCTTACATAGAGGTTTCCCAGGAATCCAGAGGTTTTTCACCCTTTGAGTTGCTGTATGGGCATAGGGTGGGAGAATCTCTAGATTTAATTTGAGATAAGTGGGAGGATGTGTATGAATCCCACAAGGAGTCTGCTGTGGCATATGTCCTAAACCTCAGGATAAGGGTCAGGGAACTCATTGGCTTGGCCCAGGAGAACCTGGCAGAAGCCCAACAGCAGAAAAAGATCTGGTATGACAGAAATGCTCAAGCTAGAGAGTATGCTGTAGGGCAGCGGGTAATAGTTCTCATTCCTGTCAGACACAACAAGCTGCAAGCAACATTGGAGGAACCCTACAATGTGGTAAGAGAGGTAAGTGATGTTAACTACATGGTGGAACTGATAGGCAGGAGCACAAATTCTACCATGTTAACATGATGAAACATTACCATGATATGGAGGCCCTTGTGATGAGTATTTGCAGTAGATTGTAGGAGGAGCCTGAGGGAGATCTGGTGACTGATCTCCTCAGTGAGGCTCAAACTGACACCTCAGTGGAAGGGGTAGCAATGTCCCAGCAGTTATCTCCTAACCATGTTGGAGAAATTTGAGCAGTGTTGCAGGAGTTTGGGGACATGTTCACTGGGGGAACCAGGGTGCACCCACCTGGTGCAGCACCAGGTGGATACAGGACCCCAAAGGCCTATTAGGCAGGCCCATTATCGGGTGCCTGAGAGAGTCAAAAAGACTCTGAGGGAGGAGATATAGGAGATGTTGGAACTAGGGTTAATTCAAGAGTTCAACAGTCCCTGGGCCTCCCCAGTGGTGCTGGTGCCAAAGAATGATGGCAACACCAGGTTGTGTGTGGACTACAAGAAATTAAATAGTCACAGAGTCTGATGCTTACCTAATGCCCAGGATAGATGAAGCCATAGAGCAGCTGGGTGGGAGTAAGTATCTTACAACCATTGATCTTACCAAGGGCTACTGGCAGGTACCCTTGACTCCCAATGTTAGAGACAGGTCAGCTTTTGTGACTCCTTTTGGCTTGTATGAGTTCACAAAGATGCCCTTTGGGATGAAAAATGACCCAGTGACTTTCCAGAGTCTGGTAGATCATATCCTGCCAGGAGCAAGAGGGTTTACCCTTGCTTACCTATATGATATTGCCAACTAAAGCCATTCCTGGCAGGAGCACCTTCAACATGTCATGGAGGTGCTGAGCAGACTACAGAAGGCAGGGTTGACCATTAAGCCGAGCAAATGTCAGATGTATATGGCAGAAGTCTCCTACCTGGGACATAGAGTGGGGAGTGGTAAGATCACTCCAGAGCCTGCCAAAGTGGAAGCCATTCAGGCATTGCCTGCACCTGTTACTAAAAAGCAGGTGAGGGCATTCTTAGGTAGAGCAAGGTACTACAGAAAGTTTTCCCCCAGTTATAGTACCGTAGCTGCAGCGTTCCTTCGTTGAAGGCTGTGCGTTAGGCCCGGCAAGCCAGTACATAAAAATCTACTGACAATCATTAGCGGACCGGAGTTCTGCTGTGGTGACCCCGAACTGGGAAAAGCTGAAAGACACAAACATAGTACCGTAGTTGCTCCCCTCATAGACCTGAAAAGGAAAAACAGGCCAGATAAGGTAGTGTGGACCACAGCATGTGAGCAGGCATTTCATATGCTTAAAGAAGCTTTGGGAAGACCCCCTGTGTTAGCCAGTCCAGACTACACAAAGAATTTGTTGTGCAGGTGGATGCTTTGAACCATGGGGCGGGGGCTGTACTTAGCCAGATTTCTTCAAAGGGAGAAGAGCACCCAGTGGTTTATCTCAGTCATAGGCTTCAATCCAGGGAAGAATGATATGCAACTGTAGAAAAGGAACATCTAGATGTAGTATGGGCACTGCAGAAACTTCAACCTTATCTGTATGGAAGAAAATTCACAGTAGTTAGAGATCACAATCCCCTAACATTGTTGCACTGAGCCAACCAGCAAAATGCCAAGTTGCCAAGATGTAGCCTAGGGTTGCAAGCATATGATATATCACTGCAGCACTGCAGTGGTGTTAGCAATGCCAACACAGATGGGCTATAAAGATAGGGAATGGGGTAAGATATACTCAGATAGACCTAACCCTCCAAATCAACATTTCTCAAGGGTCACTTGAAAAACTAGCTTGAGTTCTCCGGGGGAAGATATGTGAAGATATGTGAAGGCTGCCAGCCTAGCTAGATAGAATTTTGTAGATAATTCTATGTCATTGTAAATATGAATATAATCCACAGGCTTGTCCTCTTAAATGTAAGAAAACTGTGTTAAATGTTGAACTTCAAAAATGTAACCACAGTGCACTCTGCTGGAAGAAATCTGTCAAGTCAAGCATTGTATGACTGTTTGATCTCAAAGCTCCGAAACATAATGTCTAGACTGAGGAATTTCTTCTATTGTTTTGAGACCAGAGTTAATTGCTAGATTTTGCATATATAATGTCTTTTATTGTTGTGGTTTCCTGGCCAGGTGCAAGATCAAACAAATGTTAAAACTCTGAGTTTCTGTTTGCTTGGGAAATAGAAAAGAATGATGTAATCTAAAATGAGTCAGCAGTGATGTGTTATCAATTTAAGGGATCTCAGAGACAAAGACAGCATTTTGGAATTTGTCTGAAGAACTCCACTCACCAGTCCTCTGCCTTTGCTCTATATGTAAGTTTATTTAGACCTGTGATTGCTCTTAGAGTTAGATAATAATTTAGTTAGATTTATTCTAGCTGTTTTCTATATTTATGTCAGACTATTCTACATTATTATTTTAAGCATTCCCTGTGATTTCTGAACTTTTGACTAGCACTGTGTTGAACTGAGAAGATTTGTCTTGTTTTTTATTTATTATTAAATATTTTTAAACCATTCAACTGTGGCTGTTTTGTATAGCGATACTTTAAACTCTAGAATACTTGCATGTATTTGGCGATATTGTACAAAGCCACTCCAATAAGCCTTGCTGTTTGTCCACTTACAATTTGGCTAATAATATTGGACACCCTTTGGTAAGAGCCTTTTTAGTAACTGATAAGAGTAGTTAGTTGCAGTGATTACTACATTATAGCCTGGCAGGAGGGTGCATAGCTGGAGAACCTGTGCCAGCCTTCCCCAGGAGTGTCTGTGTGTTTGTATATAAACCGAATCTCAAAGTGTGTGTGTTTCAGCTACTTGTGCAGGGACACAAAGCATTGGTTGGACAGACAGGGCACTTGAAGTTTTGGCTTCACTACTTGGCTGAGATCTGTACCGTATAGCTGTGCCAGTGCGGAGAATTATTGGGGATCTGGAGAGAAAGGGTGAAACCACCCCCATACTGACTGTGATCTCTGTGTGCTCTTAATGGAAATTGGACTTTACTGTGTGTGCATTTGTTATCCTTCCCAATGTGGATGGCTCTTCTGGTGTTAGTGGTGAGGATTGAGGCTCCTTGATTATTGGGTCAGTGCACGGGCGTCACACCCCTGTTCGGCTTCAGGTTCATCTTTGCTACAGTAATTATTATCTAAACATTATACAAGCAAGTAAATTAGGAGCAGCATCTAATAAACTTAATTAAACACTGTAGAAGCAAGTAAAACAGCAATAGAATTTAATACATATGAATACCACCTCTGGTTTCCCTTGAAAAGAAGCCACTGTCCTAGTTAGACTTACCCCATTAACAACCCAAGCAAGAAAGTGTAAATAAATAAAAAACAAATAAAATAGATAATTTGTGTATTTCTATCTAAACACTGTGCAAGCAAGTAAAGCAGCAGTAGAAAATAGTAAAATAAATATAGTTTCTGGTAGTTAGCACAGACATTTAAGGCTCTGAGCTTTTAACAAGTTGCTTCCTTTAGTCAGGAGTACAGAGTTTGGCTCTTTCTACCTCCACTTGCCTAGTGTGTTACTCTAAGCAAGGGACTGAACCAAGCGGTACTCTTATGTAACCCCTGAACAGGGACATATGTGTCTCATGATCTTATCCTGTTGACAAATAAAATAATTACAAAATACTTAACAGGAAATACACTAATTATATTTGGATAATAGAACAAGGGCTTCATGAGGCAAGATAGTTTTAAACAGAGAGTCAGACATGCTGAAAAATAAGTGACGTTCATTTGTAGTATTGAGAGCCACAGTACCAGTGTTTGAAGGAATTGCCATAGCAGAGAAAGAATAATCACTAGTTGAAGAACAAAGGTAGGCAACAGTTATGAGTGCACAGCTTAGGAAACCAAATCTGCAGAAGTCCACACCTGTGTGTGAGGCACACATGCATAGCTAATCCATAGATGCACAGCTGCACTGTGTTGCTGTAAGACGGATATAACAGCCACCAAAGTGACAGACTTGACATACTGGCAAAATGGATGATCAGGCAGTGACAGCACTGAAATGAATGATGTCAACATGGTCAGTTGGACCTTCAAATTGAAAATTACCAAAACAGACTGGTCAACCAGATAGCTGAATTTTATCAGCCCTTATCATAAAAGGAGGCACACCACTCAAAGCTGCAACACTGTTGTGCCAATGAATAACTCTAGTATTTATCTTCCTGTTTCTTCTCAAACCAGAAGTTATGTAGTAGCCCATATTCAAGAATGGAGTTGTGGACAGACACAAGCTGGTTGTAATATTACAGTTAGTGATCTGGAAATTCATGCTGACATATCTAAATATTCATTGAAATCTAGATAAAGTCAGTCAAAGTAAAATAGAAGAAGTGACAATTAGCCAAAAATTCCAGTATATGTCACTTTGTCCGGTGATCTGGGATAGGTATCCTAATGAATGTCCCACAGCAGACAAACCTGTGAAGCCCTGAAACATTGAAGATGAGGTAATAGCATGTCAACATCCACTGCCCTAGACTGAGGAAGTATGAAGATCAATCACTGATGCAGGATACATCCAACCATTCTAAAGTTAAAACAAGGCAAAAATTAATAAAACAGAAAATAAAAGTGAATACTAGCATTTGTACATGTCATGAGTTGTACCATTTCATAAAAGGGAGGATTATGTCATAGTTAAAATAATTTTAGATGCATCACCCCAACTAGATTTTATAATATATGTGGAATCATAATCATAATGGGACTTAACCAGATTGACATAGGAGACCAACTTTTCTTAGTTGTGTTAAAATTAATTTAATAAGGAGAGTTTCTGGCTTTGAGAGTGTTATGGCTTTTTTTGAAGAGGTCACATAAGCACTTGATAAAGGACTGATAGGGCATGCTTGAGTCTTCTAAGACATTCAGCACTGTTACACATAAGGGAATAACAAATGATGTAAAAGATTAAATGTCTATCCTTATGTAAATCAGCATGCAAAATGCTGCTTAAACAGGAATAGTAAATCGGGGTTGGGGAGCTTACCAGTTTATATTGATGGTGATTACCATTTGTGTCCCACAAGTCTCTGCACTGAGGCCACTTGCACTTCTTTTTGGACTGTTTTTCATAATTACAAACAAAAGTGGGAAATGGGTCATGATGATGATGATGATGATGATGATGACGACTGTAAACTGGGGTTAGTAAAAGGTATTGAATTCTCTGAGGTGGTCTAAAAATACACACTGTATGCCTTATCATTGACATCACTTTCAAAGTTAGTAAGAGCATACATTTGAAATAAAATAACTACCCAGATCATAAAAAAGAAGTTTCATTATCATTAAAAGTGTTGGGATGATGGTAAACAATTTAAACTGTGACTGGTGTGCATATAACAAAATCAAAAAAGCATGTCTTATAGTCCATCTCATCTTAAAGACCTGCCTAGTCACTCAAGGGAGGTCATTGTACCACTCTGTACCTCACTGATACAACATGTTATTGAATGCACTGCTGCAATTTACAACCTTCAAATACAACAAGAAAGAACTTGAAAATTGTCAGTACCTTACAAGAATAATGTGAGGTCAGGAACATGTAAAACTGCTCAGAAGGGCTGCAGGAATTATAATTTATTTTTCATTCTGGGTACTTAGAAGTCATCTCTACCTGCTCAGTAATACCATATCTGATTTTTGTATAAAAACTCTCACCACTAGAAGAACAAACAGTAGACTGAGAAATTCAATACTAGAAATAAATACCAGTAATATGAAAAAAAATGGTGAGCAATAAGCTTCCCCTTGCAGAAGATGACAGTTGTCAACTTCCCTCAGAAGTAATCTTGAGACAGACATATGTATGTGTGTATGCATGTGTGTATATATATATATATATATATATATATATATATATATATATATATGTATGTATGTATGTATCTATATATGTATGTGTGTGTGTGTGTGTATGTGGGATAATGAAAATGTATTTATTTATTTATTTTACATTTCTTGGCCGGGATAGTCCGACTGGATGTATGTCCATCTTCAGTGGAGGCCCGAGGAGAAAAGCTCCACATTAAGACAATTTACAAGACAGAAATCTTGACCATATACAATACAGATAATGTCAGGCAGGTAAAACATTTCAAATACAGGAACATTTATATAGTACTGTTGCAGTAACATACCAACATACTCGACTAAATAAGTTAAACATTTTGAGTAAAAGGATTAATAAAACTTTTTCTTTTTTTCAAAATCAAACTGTTTGAAAAAAAATAGGTTGTAAGCTTGATGTTTGAACCTGGGATTCATTTTTTATCGTGAAATAATTTAATTTAATAAGGTTATAGCTATGTAAAGTGTTGCATTGTTGATTTAAGAAGACTATATCAAGTAGCAGTAGAAGGAAGTGCAATATGTCAGCTCCTATTGTTAAGGAAAACCACAATCTCCCTTCCTGATCACTTTCTTCACTGCTATCAGTCTTGTATCTACCCCTTCCTTTGTCATAGTCAATTGCCTAGGCAAATAAGTATTTATACTGATGCCCTTGAGTTAGAACACCGCAACATTTTTTTATGACAAGTGGTCCTACTTCAGGGTGTCAGTGTCTTCTGTTCTTGGTTAAGTAACCCCTCTCTGAATAGCAGTCTACCCTTTCCACTCCTTTATATTTATTCACCCTGTCCTTCTTGGTGAACTCTTAGAAGTCTGACTGGGATTATTCTTTGCCCATCTTCTTATCTCAGTTTTGAGTATTATTTTCCTATGAAATATGCTGCTTGTATGTTTCAAGATCTCGTTAATATGAAGGATTATTTTTACAATTTACAATACCTGCTGTGTGGAACACAGCAGACTGGAGCTGCCCCCCTCCACCACTTTAGGTCTCCTTCACATCCTCCTTTTAATGATTTCTACTGTCTGCTTTTAAATGTAGAGGACTGTACATATTTACTTTAAGCATATTATAGTGAATTAATCTAGTATAGAGGGTGGGAGGATGACATAATGGTTAAGGTACTTACCTTAAAGACACAAGGTGCAGTGTTTGATTCTCACATGGGTTAACTGGCTAAGCTTCAAATGGCCCAAAAAGGGCAGTTAATCTAGTACTAACCTGTGAACCTAATGTATACATGAAGCTTGGAACCTTGCCAGCTAATGGCAGTCACTCCATTGCTGTATTACACACAGCATGTGATAGGAGGAGGAATGTGCATGTTGAGGGGAGGAGATAATGTCTCTGTGACTCCATGAATGAGCATGTGCAGCATCCTAGATCTTGTTTTCAAATTCCTTGTTAGTAAGGGAGATCAACATACACACACACAAAATGCTGCTCATTGACATAGTATATTTGGTTGCTGATTTCATCTGCTAGTCACAGAGAGAGTGAGAGCGAGAGAGAGAGAGAGAGGGGTGTATGTCTGTGTGGGGGCGAGTTTGTGTTTCCAAGTTCTTAGCATCAGGTAGGCATCTGGCCATGTCTTTTACATGATCCACTTTCTGGCATCTTTATTGCAAAAGTGCAGACATATATGGGTGATTTCATCCACTGCACCACCTTACCCATGTGGGTTAACCTTATCTAAACCCTAGTCCATGACCCCCAACACTACACATTACAATCTCTAGCAGTACTACTAAACAAGACACACAGTACCAAACCATAAAATAAAGTCTGCCCTTTCCCAAACCCTTCCTCTAAGCCTAATCTTCAAATACTTGCACAGACAAAGTCAGAGCTGTAACACAGTGCCACACATCATGTCATCAACACCTCCCCACTCAAACATTTTTTTCACTGGCATTCTCCTATGTACCTGAAATTGTAAAAATGTTAAGTTGATTGTTCTATACTTGCACACATGACTGAGCCTACATGTGCAGCCGCTGTATTTTTTTTTAATTCACATCAGCTGGCCAAGCAAATGAATAATTGGCCTTTTCAATCACACCTGTGTGTATGTATGAGCGCATGTATTTTTTGTACAGCATGTGTATAAACATACAAATATGTTTTTATATGTATGTATGTATATACATATGTGTTATATGTGTATATGCATGGACTAGACTATGTAATTAAGTTGTATTACTTGTGTTTCAGTGTATGGATTAAGAGTATTCTTTGGATATTTATGTAGGCATTACTTAATGGTATAATTAATTATTTCATTTGATCACTAGCAATAGTTAGTCTGTGTTGTATGGCTATACACTGCTCACATTTAATTTTGTTTTACATATTTATTAAACATTGACAAATTCATATTGATTTAACCTCTCATTTCAGCTGTGTTACGACGCTTCACTGCTTATGCAGTATTGTACTATGTGCTACTACTGTTTTGCCATCAGACCCTGGTTGTAACTGAAGTCAGGGGGCAAAGCTGTGTGTGTGAAAATGTGCCACTGAATGTAACTATGTGTGCGTATGTGTGCAATGTAATGATTAGCTGTTTGACTGTATGTGTATGGTATTCTGTAGATTGCAGTGTGTGTTTGAATGAATGATCATTGACTGATATGTTAGAATATGTGTTTATGTATGTATAGAGAGATGTATGTGCCAGTGTGCGGGACATGTATATATATATATATATATATATATATATATATATATATATATATATATATATGTATATTATATATATATTTTTAAGTTCTTCACTACTGAATTCAGCTCACTACTGAATATACAGGTGTGTGTGTGTGTGTGTGTGTGTGTGTGTGTGTGTGTGTGTGTGTGTGTGTGTGTGTGTGTGTGTGTGTGCGTGCATGCATGTGCATATGTATGTAAATATAGATAGATTGATAGGTGTCCTGAACCCGATCAAAAGAACACAATGCTGACACCTGTTTGGTTAACACAGAGATGGTAGACAGATGTGTGGGATAGACAACTCCCAAGTAGGGGAATATTCCCTTTCCCCATGGATTGTGTGATCTTAGAGTTAATAGATATCAATAACAGGGGGTGTAGGGGCACAGCCCCCCACATGGTTGGCGCAGGTGGGCTTGCTCAACTGCCAAAACACTTGTCATTAGTTTATTCAACTCTGGGGTAATCCCTGGGACATGCCCAAAATGTGTTGATATTTGTTAATTCAACATTTTTGCGTCAATGTTCTGGGTGTCAGCAATGGACATCCATATATGTGTATATGTAGAGAAAGAGAGACACAGACACCCACTGGTATGTTTTAAGTACTTAGGTGATTTTAGTAGTGAAGAACTTGGAAATATCCAGGTCCTGGATCCTTGATACCTGTTTGTTAGACATTTGCAAATGCTTCCACACCTGCACAAAAATGCTGACAGAAAGATAAAAGAGAAGTATTAATCTGCTTTTCTCTGCTTGAAAGTAATTGGAGGTCATGGTGCACTTTTCCCAAGTAGATTTGATTTTCTGCTTTGTTTAGTTTTGGACTATCTGTATCTTTGTTTTAAGTACAAGGACTATCAGTATTTATATTAATTTACTAGGAACTACTGCCAGTGTTTCCCCTTGCATAAATTACAAGACCTTGCAGTTTTTAGCATCAGTATTGAGTTAACTTCTTCAGGTTTTCTTTCAATAAAAAAAACAATCTTTGGAGCAACATGCTTATAGTGCTTTTCTGCATTTGTTAGCAGCCCTGTAGCAGTTCACGGCTAGCTATTTTGCCATTTAATTTATTTCATATATTTTAACAGGAGAGGCATATTGTGTACTGCAGCTATTAACAACTTCTAGCTAGACAATAAAACTGTGTATTTATTCACATAGGCTTCCCTACAAAACTTACCCTAAATGATGTTTCACCGAAAGATAAAGATTAGATGTCACTGTGAGAAATATCATTACCCTTGTTTGACATAAATGTAGGCGAATATGTCAAAAACTTTGCATTTGTCACCAGCAGTCACAATCGTTCATTGCGGTTACTATAGAAATGGACCACAATGCATGATCATTGTAAAAAACAAAGTTTTAATATAAGGAGTGTAGGTAAGCTAAATCTTCTAATAGTTAGGTTTACTTCTATAGCCCAAATCACCAGAAAGCTCAAGTCAGTCATCCTAATAGGTCATTCTTTTGACTCATGTTAGGATGGATTTTCAAAATGATATGATGGGGGGGGGGGTGCAAAAGCCTAATAATAGGGATAATTGTTTTACTTATAAATTGCTACAAACTGGGCAAAATGTTGGTGTTTAAAACAATCATTCATTGTCATCACTATAGAAGTAAACCATGATGAACAATCATTGTAAATAACAAAGTTTTAATATAAGGAGCAGTTGGTAACCATTTATAACAGGAACCCTGTGCCGTACCTCTCATCCTGTTGGAATCATAAGAAGTTACTAGGTTAATGGCCCTAGGGGCCTTACAAGCCTAGTCAGGTTTTGCCCTTGTTTCCACTATCAACACCTATTGCCCCTGTCTAAGAAAGACACAGATGGAACCCCCAAGGTGAATTTATGGTTACCCATCCAATCATCTCGACTGACCTTGAAGAGGGCCAAAGAGGTGCGATTCTTGACATAAATTGTGAGTCTGTTTCATGGGTGTGGTAACCTCTGGGAGACAGATTTCTAAACATTAAAGACATGAAGTGGGGTATATGTTTTAAAATCCCCAACAAGTTTAACAAAGTCAACAAAAGTCCAATATTTCCACTTTTTTCTTGTGAAGCCATATTTCACCAGTATGATTGAAATTTTATAATCTGACACTTTGCTGCTGGTCAAAAAAGTTTCACTGGCAAAATAGCTCTGGAGCTTTAATACCAGAATGAGAAGAAGAGTCCTCTTTTGTTTGATGGCTCACTTTTTGTTGGACAAACTTTTGTATTTCCTTCTTAACCTGTTCTGCATAAAAAATGACTGATCCTCCAGGGAAAACAATATTCTGAAAACAGCAGCTTGAATCTCACATCTACCTGCTTACATTTCCCAATTTCTGGGATACATTAGCTTCTCTTCTGCCTCATGTACGTTGAATAATCATTTTCCACAAACTACTGTTTCTGATTTTAATACATTGCCCTTCTGCCACAGTTCTTGTCAGAATCAACTCTATCTGTTGGTATGATTGCATCTTTACTAAGTCAGATCATGTCTGCTTTCTCATGACCAGGTTTGGAGTATAAACACAATCCCCCAGAGTCAACAAAATCCATGCAAGAATAAGAGTATTTTTGCACAAAGTAGTTCATGTCCATTTAGCACAGCAGTGTACCTTAAGTATTCATGAAGGCACACTGCTGTACTTGCTATATGGACATGAACCATGAAGGAGAGCAGGGGGCATGTCCAAGTAGTGCACAGACACTGAACATGGCTCCTGCACTCAGAAAGTGCCATACAGCACTTTCTATGCCAAACTGGCATAATATTAGAGATTTACTTTAATATTATGCCAGTATTTTTGTGTCAGAGACTGAAATGAAATAATGATCACTTCACTGTCCGTGGACACTGAAATAAACATCAGCAACAAGAAAGCAATGCAGGGGGTGTGTGACAGGTTCTGTGGCACACACCGCTGCATTGCTAAAGTGTCATACAACTCTTCTGCAACCTGCTAAAGCAGGAAATGTATGCCAATGCACACATAGGTGATAAATGCCCCAAAAGTGACTCACATATAGCCCTCACAAACATAGAAAGTTAATAGAGAACAGGTCATGCATTAGTATGAATTATGGAAGGGAAGAAGTCTGAAAGCAAATGTATGCCAATAATCCCTTACAGCAGTGCATGCTAACCAAGGTACAAATGAAGGGGGGGGGGTAAATAATACATTAGGGACACGCCTGAAAAATTGCCCGCACACACTTAGAAAGTTGATAGGTAATAGGATATGTATTGGCAGGAGTCCCTGAAGGATAGAAGCCTGAAAGCCAAATGAATGCCATTATTTCACAATTGCAGACCTCAATGAGTTGTCAGAACATCACAAGACTCACTTATATAGCATAATAATATAAAAATAATCTAAGCTTTTTTTATAAGCCTAAGGAATGTTTTAGTGTAGCTAAGTGGTTTTGCACGCTATGGCCATCCACTTAGCTTAGCTTAAACATCCCGTAGGAGATAAATGCAAATATACAGGTAAAATTTTCAAGCAAAGATAGTAGTGTAGTGATTAGAGACTTGGCTTTGTATACAGGTGTTCGTGGTTCAAATACCAATGCAGGCAGCTTATTTTTCAATAGGAAAGTAGTGTTAAAATTATCTTTGTAAACTTAAATTATATAGCTTCTGTTGTTTGTCAACTAGGGTAGTGTAGCAGGTCCAAATGTGAGATGTCAGTCTAGAAAAATGTGAAACCTCCATATAAACACAAGTGTCACACTGTTCCATACAGTATAGTCACAAAAGAATATAATTTAATGAAAGCACAAAGGGGGATGTCATGGAAGGTAAACATAAAATTATAATATGTCAGTAATGAGGAATCAATCCCACAATGCTGATACTTTATAAAATGAAATGTGAGCAATGCTAAGTAGTGCTTAGCTATGCGAACCTGGTGTAAGCATTGCTTAAATGTAAATGCTAAGCAATAAGTAGGCCAGCTAAGCTGATTTGCACATTGGTAAGCACTGCTCAACATCTATCCCTTTAAGCACTGCCAACCTTAGCTAAGCAGGTTTGCCCATCTCTTAGCTTAGCTCAGCATATTCAAAATAGTCCAATGAAGGCAAAGGGTGGGAATTTGGCTCTATTAAAACCTCACAGGTGGGAATACAGCCATAACCAGTTGTAGCTCATCCTTACAGGCACTGTGGCTGGTGTAGGAGAATGTTCACGCTTTTGGGTGCAACGCTGGGGCATTCAGGAGTGCAGGGTCATGGTTGGACTCCTAGTGAAAGACCATGATGAGAGACTGCTGCAGGGCCAGTATCAAAGCTCCCAATACAAAGCAGAGGCCTGGGACCATGTTGCACGTGATCTCAGCAGTGCAACTTGCATCTCTCTAACTGCTGAGAAGGTCCAGCACCATTTCACTGACCTCAAGCATAGGAAGAGGGAGCCCTTGGACCAGTAGACCCAAGACACATGGGCACAGAATGTCCCAGAAGTGTGTACGTATCGGTATCAATTAATGTTCACCAAAGTCCAGCCTTTGTATGTGATCGATAGGTATGCATAAATGTTTCTGTATCTCCTTTACAGCTGCAGATGAGAGGGCTGTGAATGTGGCTGCCCATGTCAGCAGGTTGCTAAAGCTATGCTGGGAGGCTGGTGAGTACAAATCTAGCTTGCTGTATTCAGAGCAAATAGAAAGGAGGAGAAAATCAACTGCCAGTATGTAAAAAATGTGTACTGGGAGTAATGAATAAATGAGACATTAGCAGAGTAATACTGATGTGCAGGATATCGATCAATAAAAGTGCCAGTACTCCTCAATAAAACTAAAAACCCCAGACTGTTGTGTTTACTTTGGTATGTGGTGGTATGAATCTAAATGTGTACAGGTTCTGCACAGCAACTATGGCTCTGACAGCATGAATTCATTGAGGCTCATCTGATAAAGATTGTGGAGCTGTAAAACAGGAGATCAACTATATGAAATTCTCCATGCACCAAGATCAGATCCCTGAATAGTAATCTGTAAACAAGTATACTGTATCCCCCACAGCAGTGCTTAGTGTTAACCATTGCTTTCCAGATTGTTATATGTCAAAGTCTTAATAAACAGTACAAGAACTATCTGCCATTCATGAATGTCAGAATGACAAGGTCAGATTGTCCAACCAAGAGAGTATTAGGCAGAAACAGTCAAACCACAGACAGCAGTTCCTCAATAGCTCATTGTGCTGAAACACAGCCTTGTTGTACCTTTTTGCACAAACAGGCAATGGTCGAATCCCAGGAGTGATAGTAAGCTGTATGCATAATTTCACCCAAGAATATGTGAATATGTGTAGAAACAGTCAGGTAGTGTTAACAGAAATTTCCTTCACAGGTCTTCCAGGTAAGGAAATGTTTCAATTAGCCATAAGAAGGCTGTACTAATATACTGTGTACAACAATTCCACTGTCCAACCCCAAGGCTGCAAATGACAGCAAGATAAGTGCATACACCAAGTGGTTTCTCCTGATAAATGTCCCTTAAGTGTCACACTGTCATGGCTAGTGGTCACCAATGCAATACCCAGGGTAACAGATAGAAATCCAGGCAGAGAATGGCAGTAGCATGCACACACACACACACAGCATGTGTGCAGGGCACCCCTGTCAGTGTCACATATGTAACCGTTAATATGTGTAGAAACAGTCAGGTAGTGTTAACAGAAATTTCTTCCTCAAGTCTGCCAGGTAAGAAAATGTTTCTATTAGCTGTAAGAAGGTTGTACTAATACACTGTGTAAAACACTTTCACTGTCCAACCCCAAGGCTCAAATGACAGTAAGATAAGTACATACACCAAACAGTTTCTCCTGATAAATGTCCCTCAAGTGCCACTCTGTCATGGCTAGTGGTCACTGCTGCCAATACCCAGGGTGACAGATAGAAATCCAGGAAGAGTATGGCAGTAGCACACACACACACACACACACACACACACACACACACACACACACACACACACACACACACACACACACACCATGAGTGCAGGGCACCCCTGTCAGTCTCACATATGTAGCCTTTAATATGTGAGTATATGTAGAAACAGTCAGGTAGTGTTAACAGATATTCCCTCCACAGATCTGTCAGGTAAGGAAATGTATGTATTACTTTAAAGAAGGCTTTAGTAATACACAGTGTACAAACATTCCAGTGCCCAATCCCAGGTCATAGGTAAATGTAAAGTGAGGTCAGACCTGGAGAGTAATGAGTACAGTAATGATTAGTACAGTTGTGAACAATTGAAGCCTATACAGTTGTTAATTGATATCTCTGTCTCTCTCTCCCTCACCCTATCTGCACCAATAATTCATACACATAATGAAAGGGTATATTTTTCCTCCAAAACTGCTGTTGGGATGTGTCCTATTGTTCTACAAATATTGAATCATTTGATTATTAATGTTCGCAGTAAGAACCAAATGGTGCTGGCAAGCGTTACCTCCAACAACCATGAGGTAGCAGCCATGGCTATGTAGAATAACAGCTTTATTAGTAAAAGAGGTGAGCACTTTCGTGGCACCAGCCACTTCATCAGACAATCAAAGAAGAGTAAAACACAGCATTTATACCAAGCTTATCATTGCCATCAACTACCCAATTAATCCTTAAAACCATATACCTAGTATAAAAAGTTTTATACCTAGTGTGAACAATTTTAAAAGCTTAAAATTAAAAACAGCTTGACAATAGAAACAGCATATCACATCATACAACTTAATACATACAATATAAAAGTATAAAAATATATAAAAGTATATAAAAGTATAAAAGGTCGAGGGGGGTACTACCTACTATTTCTTTAAATCTCTATTTAGAAGAATGGGTATAATATTAATTTTGTCATTCAGGCCTACCCTAATGTGAGCTGGCAGCCATATAATCCATTCTAGTTCCCTAGTTTCTACTCTATTCCTAGCATCTCAACCTCTATTGTCGGTATAGACTTTGGGCAGGATTCACGAAGGCTTGCATGGAGTGTAAGAGACGTGCAACACTCCATGCAAGCCTTGCGATCCAGGAACAGCCCTAAGCTCCGTGTAAGAGACCAGCTAAAACGTCTCTTACACGGACTGGGCGTGGACATGCTAAATACCTCACTTGCATCCGAAAGGTATGCAAATGAGGTATATTAGCGATCCACGAAGCAGAAACCAGTCCGTGTAGGAGACGTTTTAGCTGCAGAAATGTACTCAGCTGACAACTGAGTACATTTATGTAAATTCAACAACGGAGCGATGTCAGCTCCAAAAAAAGGTTGCATATGACTCAGGCAGCATGTCAATGGCCAAATATGTGGCCATTGGCAAGATAACCCGATGCAAAAATATTAAAAATATAATTTTTTAAACCCAGCGCAGCCCCGCGCAAACGGGCTGCCCTGCATAAAACCATAAAAAAGAAGGTTATAAACCCACAAATGTGGGTTTCATGCAATACATGGAATGACAATGCAGGGACCAGCAGACCAAAACCAACATGGCCACCATGTAGTGGTTGCTAAGGGGGGAAGCTGAGTCTAAGACATGCAACTAAGCATTAGTAGGCAATCTCATGTAAATGTGGGTTCGGATACTGAATCTCACAGTCACATACCAAATGAGCACAGTCTGAGTAGTGTAAGAGATACAAAAGGGGGAGGAATAGAGTAGGAGATAGGTGACATCACAGGGGGGAATGGTAGAAAGAAATGCATTTCATTGGAGGCCAGTGTAACATGACAGATGACAGGTACAGATCATGGAAAGAGGTGTGCCACTAGATAAGTCATGGAAAGTCAAGAAATGGAAGGTGTACACTGTTACCTACACCAAAGTTTCTTGCTGGCCATGCATGCGCACGTGTGTGCGCCATGAAGCGCGAGTAGGACAGTGTGTGCGCGTGTAAGGCAGTGTGAGCATGTGGGAGCATGTTGGGAGATGTTTAACACTGTTTGCGTGGGTGTGTGCACATGTAAGGCAGGCTGAGTATGTTGGAGGCTGTTGGCAGATGTGTAACAGTGAAAAAGTACAAAAGCAAACCAATATTGAAGAAAAAAACAGCCAAATCCTACTCGTCCTGGAGCCAGGACTAAAATCCCAAAGACAAGTCAAGGCAAATCCAATGATCGTAAAAGCAAAAACTAAAGATGTATAAAATAATCCAAGACGCGTAGTCTCCAGTCCTGGTTAAACGCTATTTATTATTCAAAAAAAGAGAGCGTGTTCGCCGTAGTTAACACTATGGCTTCCTCAGAACAAGATATTCAAAAAACACCGCCAAAAGCCACTTATATAGTACGTGCTCAGCGTGGCTAGATAATTGACTAAGTTAAAGAAATAGTACTTCAAAACCAGGCTGCACGTACATCAAACGTCATAATAGAAACATGTATAAAGAATCACTTGTATTACAGTTTTGATTAAAACGCTGTTAACATGTTCTCATTCAATGTCATTATTGTTAACTACTCTAGCGCTCTAATTATAAAAAGATATTTGAATAAGTTTAAAAATGTGAAAAATATATATATATACATTTGTATAAACAAAAATTAAACAAAAATTAAACAAAATTTAAACCACCTATATAACTTCCCTATTATGTCTAATATAATTCTATATCTAAAATATGCAAGTATAAAATTCAACAGAACAGACAGGAAAAAAATATATATATGAATATATATATAAGCAAGCAGCATTATTGCCTCTAATTTAATATATTAATAATTAATAGTCAGCAACACTTAGTTTAATCCTATTATATACAGGCAGCCACCAAAGGCCAAAAACAATAAAGTAAATTTACTAAAAGTTTTTTTATATTTAAAAAGACTTGTCTATGCTTTAATATTATCTCATATAATTCCTCATCTTTAAAATGCAGGAGATATTGCAATGTTCATTCAACTCTGGAACACAAAATGAGTTCAACAGGAGTTGCCATTCCAGTTCTCGATTTTCAAGTATTAAACTAACTGGTCCTCCTCTCATAGTTTGTGATACTTGGTCAATAGCGAGGAAACTGAAACTATGTCCTTCATGTTTGATACAGTGTTTCGCTAAAGCATTTTCACTTTTCTTAGTTTTAATCGTGCACAGGTGTTCATAAATTCTATCATGTAATTTTCGATCGGTTTTCCCTACATAATATGCATCACAACAGTTACATAGGGCCAAATAAACTTACTTTATTGTTCTGTTACGACGTTTGATGTACGTGCAGCCTGGTTTTGAAGTACTATTTCTTTAACTTAGTCAATTATCTAGCCACGCTGAGCACGTACTATATAAGTGGCTTTTGGCGGTGTTTTTTGAATATCTTGTTCTGAGGAAGCCATAGTGTTAACTACGGCGAAAACGCTCTCCTTTTTTTGAATAATAAATAGCGTTTAACCAGGACTGGAGACTACGCGTCTTGGATTATTTTATACATCTTTAGTTTTTGCTTTTACGATCATTGGATTTGCCTTGACTTGTCTTTGGGATTTTAGTCCTGGCTCCAGGAGGAGTAGGATTTGGCTGTTTTTTTCTTCAAGATGTGTAACAGTGTTTGCGCAGGTGTACGCGCGTTTAAACCCAAATAAGTAGATTCTGAACCATGTAAGCACGTGTGCGGGTGTGTAAACCACTGTGAGCATGTTTCAGATAGTATGCACGTTGCTCCCCCCTGAGGAAACAGAGAGGAAAAGGAAGCAAAAGAATTAATAGGAAGCTAGCAGGGATAATGCTGAAGCTAGCAGGTGAAAATTATTAGAAGCAGGCAATTACACAGGCAGAATAGTAGCCCAGCCCAGCACTTAAAACTCTGCAAACAGTAGTGCAGGATGTTTCCATTAAGAGACACTGCAAGACAGGAGTAAGCTAATAGAAGTGAAAACTGAAAAAGCTTCACTCAGAGCAGAAATGTTAGCGGCTGCCATAGCTGTCATAATGAGACATAGGCGACTTGCTGAGGGTGGTGACAATGCAGATGGTGCCAGACAACCCACAGTGAGGAGACGGAGAAGAGTGTACAGGCCCTGGGTCACCTACCACGGGTTACATGAGCTGGAGATAGTAGAGCGCTATAGAGTGGACAGAGAGCTCCTGCAGCAAATTGTTGAGCTGTGCAGGCCACGCCTCTCACACAGAACCAACAGAGGGGAACCCATCCCAGTGGAAACCAAGGTATGTGTTGGCCTAAGAATACTAGCAACAGGTACCTTGCAGAGACCAACTGGTGATATGATGGGGATATCACAGGCATCATCCTCCAGGGTACTGCACCAGTTCCTGGATGACATGTCAGCGCATGTCGGTGATCATGTATATTTCCACAATGCCCATGAGGTATTGGCCAGCAATATGCATCTCTTCCATCAAATAGTGGAATACCCTGAGGTACTGGGTGCAATAGACTGCACGCACATACGCATCAAAGCACCAACCGGTGAGCGGGGTAGGGCCTACATTAACTGCAAGGGCTTCCCCTCCATCAACTGTCAGGTTGTCTGTGATTCCCAGGGCATAATAATGAATGTGTGTGCTGGCTGCCCTGGGAGTTACCACGATTCCCACATCTGGCATTTGACGCAGCTGTACCAGACATTTGCCAATGGGGACATCCCACATGGACACCTAGTGGGGGATGCAGGTTATGCACTGGAGCCGTGGCTGATGACACCCATCAGAAACGCACAAACACCTGAACAGGAACACCATAATGAGGCACACGCACAAACACGTAATTTAATAGAGCGTGTGTTTGGGCTGCTCAAGTCACGGTTCCGGTGTCTGGACACGTCTGGTGGAGCCTTGCAGTACACACCAACTACATGTACCCAAATTGTCATGGTATGTGCTATGCTACATAATATGATCTTGCGAAAACAGCTGCAGCAAGACCAGCATAGGGCCGGGCCAAACAGCCCCCCACCATTGCCAAGGCCATCACAGGCAGAGCGTGACTCGGAGGAGCAACAACCTGACCCTGCCCCAGTAGGCAGAAGGAGGCGTGCCCAGTATGCCCTGGCCTTGGCAAAGAGGAAACGCATAGCACATACACTGGCTCAGTAGGAACCCTGGGAATGATACCCCTCTGACTCACTCAAATAATAACATGGATGCCTAAAATGACATGACCTGCTCACAAACATGTATAGGGAAGTGTAATATGTGCATCCAACAGAGGCAGCCCTGCAGCACCACCTGAGGCATGAATGCTATGTGTTAAGTAATGCAACACCATGTACTATATGCACACCTGAGCATCCTGACTAACATCCACCCTCACCAAGCATGAAGCCACAAAATGACGATGGGATGATCAAGTGCAATAACTGGCTGAAGTAATGCAGTCAGTCAAAGGGGAGCCAATGTGTTTCAGGCTGGGAAGAAATGCGGAGCTTGACATGATGCACCACCTGCTAGGGGTGGCGTGCACCTATCATGCCATGCCCCATGGATACCGGCAAAGGCTGTCAGTACCCAGAGCATGCCCTGAATAGGTATGTCTCAAAACACAAACCCACCTTCATAGGTTCTACAAGGGCTAGGAACCTAGATGTAATGCTACCCAATGACAGATGTATAAACAGCAAGATGTGTGCAGTGTAAACGCACACAGTATGGAGAATGTAGATACCAGTCCTGTAATAGAGAACTGGGCAAGGCTCACATCAGCACCCTAACACTACCAGGTCACACCTCATACTGTGCTGTACAGCCGCAAAACATGGAACAAGCTACAAAAGGAGGGTGCCTAGCAAGAAATGGCAAGGATAACCACACCCTCATGTTGGTACCACAACAAGAAGCAGCGTGGAATAGCCATGGTCAAATACCAATGGCTAAAACTGCCTCGCAGTATATAGCCTGCTGCAGACTACTGTCCTAATACCAGGAACAGCACCTGGCCTATGTCGGAATACATGAATATATCAAGCCCCCCAAACCACATTATATTGCTTGACTGAAAATACCCAGACATACACCGGTAGCATTGTATTAGCACCAACACAGTAGGAGAAAATTACCCAGATTCCATAAACCAAAATGCCCAGGAACAATGTACCACTCCCACAAGAGGGGTAAGCATACTGGATGTGATAATCAGCAGCATGTGTACTGGATGGCAAGATGAGAAGTGTACCCCTCACTGGTAAGACCAGACCATAGAGTAATCACACTGGATATACACATCCTGACCCCAGTCCCTGGCCAGAATACCACAGTGAAAAACATGTGTAAAGTATAGGTTGCAGCCCTCAAAACCGATGTTGAATCCACAAAAGGCCCTGTGCAAGTGCAGAATATGGGATACAACACAGAACATGTTATACAGGCATTCCATGAACACAGCCAGGAATGCTTGGAGTATGCAATCACAAATAACAACAACACACAATGCCATACACGCAGGCATCTGGCATGCTGGCCTCCAGCCATTACCAAACCATGCAAGAGAATGAGGAAGCTACCACATGGTAGAGCAAACATAAAAAGGGAAGTAATCACTGACCAGTAGTATGGCCACAACATATGTCCACACATACAATCCACTAAGTCCAGCCACAACAAGTAGAATCTGTGAATCCAGAGGCAATTTGACGCCAGTACCAAGTACACAGACAACCACAACACCCCCCCAATAAATACAAATATATGTGATAGATGCATCCATGTATCCAAACCAGAGGTTGAGTTCCAACAACTCAGTACTGTCAAAACTAGTCAGGAGGAGAAGGTAACCACATACACCAGAAACCCAGTCCCACATAGACCTACCACAACTGTAAACCAAACACATAAACACAGACAAATATTCCTGGAGGCCTTAATTACAAACACACCACACCAACAGAAGCCTCCAAAGTAGATCACAAGCAACCTCAACCTTCAAACATAGCACATGCAACGAATAGTACGCAAAGCTGGTGTGCCAAACAGTCACAGGCCAGAAGGAGAAACAACATGCCTGATACAGTCGTAATAGGTGTCTGTATAGGCAGACACACTGCTGTCCCACTCACCAGACTGAACAAGGGGAAAGGGTAGAGTAAGCTGCTTGTAGGCTGCCACAAAATGCCAAATAACACAAGTACACAGGTCACCCCAAAGCAAGCAGAAATATGATGCACTCAATGTCCATGCTGGTGTGAATTACCTGAGATGTACCTCCCTGGTCAACATCAAAATAGACATGGATGGTCCCTCTGAGTATGTACCCCAGGGCGGGATGACACTGGCTGTGTGCAGCATCCAACCCTCACCAAGAATGATGCCACAGTACAAACACAGAATGCTCATGTTTAACAGCTGGCACAGTTACAGCTGTCAGTCCAAGAGGGTCTAATGTGTGTCTGCTTGAGATGTCAAGCATGACAAGCCATGCTGCTGTTCCAGGGATGGTTGTCAGCTGTTACCCGTGTACGTCTGGATACTGGATAAGGCCTTTGCCACCTCCATAGAGCCGTATGTAGGCAAGGCCAAAAAGACTACCCACCACCCTAGAAAACATAAGTGGTAGGAAACATAAGGGTAATGCTGACCAATGCCAGATGTGTAAACTGCAATATGCATGCCCCTGAGGCACTTCCCATTATGGAGAACATTGATGTCTGTGCAGTGACAGAAGCCTGCTGCAAGCCTAGTGATAGCACACCAGCACTACTAGGTTATACCACATATCATGTGTTATGGCCCCAACACCTGCACCAAAACATCAAAGGAGGGGGAGTATCCATATGCAGCACAGACACCCATATTACCAGGTAACTGACAATGCACAAAGCAGCGGACACCACCCATGTGCACATAACTGTAGTCAAAACTGCTGTACAGTCTGTAGCATGCGACAGACCACACTATCACACACAAGAACTCCACCCAGACATCCGAAGACACTGGACAGTATGAATGTCCCACCAAATACCAGACAAGGTACACACAAATTACCACATAGGTGTCAAACCATTATGTATGCAAGGAGTAATCAGGGACCAAGGGACACAGGTCGACATTAATCTGTCATGTGACAGCCACAATGCCAATGTGGCTATGAAGACTGTTGATACTGGACACCGTATCATGAAATGATTCACATCAACATCAACAGAGGTCACTGTGCCGCTGTACTGTTCCCTTATCAGACCCATAATCTAGTACAATGACTCATATGGGATGTACCGTACGTGACACCTGCAGCGGTTCAGAAGACCTCATAGTTACCCCACCAACAGGATAAAGGGTGTGAATGATATGTCATATGCTGCCTGGCTGTAGGCACCCCAGCTGACTGCAGTCACACACTGCCTACACAGAGGCATTCTATGCCTGTTGTACAAGGTCATGTCCAACACAGGAGTAATGGACATGTTTCACCACAGGAAATCAAAGCCATTGGAGCTGTGAGAGTCACAGATGTCAGCCTCAACACATAATGAAATAAGATGTGCTGGAGGGACAGATACATAACCCATAGGCTCCCCACACCCAGAAACAGGATCCCAATCCATGGTAGGCAGAGCCCCTCACTGACACCCCTCAACAGGAATATTGCATTGCCAAGTGGATGGATGACCATACATGTATACTGGGGGTCCCCACTGTGTCACAACCAGACAGAGGCACAGTGAAGAACCTCATACATGGCGATAATTGAACATAGCAAGGGGTGGCGAAAGACACACACACTCTGGCTAGGCTTACTAATGGCCTAGGGTGTCTAGCCTAGTATGAACCCATGAACCTATGAAGATACAAAACATACAGGACACTAAGGATAATCACAAGGCTTACCCAGCTGAGGGTAGGAACCATGTTGGGCATCCACAGATATACTCCGAATCACACAGATATTACAAACAACATACCAAACACACACACATATTGCTAACATACAACCTGTCAGGTGTAGTGCAAACACCCCCCCCCGAGTACAAAATACCTATCCCAGCAGACTGATGGTCCCTGACATTGCAGATGCTGAGGTAACAGCCATCATCTGCAAAGCAGAACACACAGCAGCAAAGGTATGTGATGGTGTCCTGTGCTGAGGCCAACATGGACTCAAAGAATAATGGAATGCCAAATCACACTACTGCCCAATGTCAGCCTTACCACAGGATATGTACCCAAAAAGCAGTGTACAACAACAGTGGTCCATCACAACAAAGGTGTTGCCTGAATGGATACTCCAAACTACCACCCCAGGATCCTGACAAGCTTGTTCTGCACAGCTATGGAAAGGATCAGTATGTACCACAGACAGAAGGCTATTGTGGACCTACTGATACTGGACCCTACACAGTGTGGCTGTCGTAACTGCAGAACCTGCCCCTAAACATGTCTGACCCATTTGAAGCAGTCATTAAGGTAATTGATGAGGGCAATGTGGTCCACACAGCGTAGCTGGACTGTGCACATGCTTCTAGACAATACAATATGAGTTCAGTATGGATATGTTCAGCAGCTTAAATATATACCCCTATGTCAGTAGAGGG
This sequence comes from Protopterus annectens, assembly GCF_019279795.1. Classification (NCBI taxonomy): domain Eukaryota; kingdom Metazoa; phylum Chordata; order Ceratodontiformes; family Protopteridae; genus Protopterus; species Protopterus annectens. Next base: position 508,379,595 of record NC_056739.1, read on the forward strand.
GTTGCAAACCAGACCAAGGACAGAACTGACATGGTCAGACATGCCGCATCCATGTCAGACTACAAAGCAGATATGAGTGGAATCCCACAAGGCCTGGTCTTGGCCCCCCCCACCCCCGTTCTGTATATATGTCCAATAGGTATAGGCCAACATGGAAGGACTGTGACTGAACATGTATGCAGAGGAGTACAAACAGCCCACCATATCCGACCCCCAGCTGACACAAGCAACCCACAAAAGGGCCACCTACAAACAGACAACTGTAGCCATAGCCATGACAGCAAGCTAATTGCAGAACTGTGTATAGACAACCACCGTGGATATACAGTAAGTGCCCACAAATTACCAGACAGGTGTTAACCCATGAGGTACCTAACATGTAATGTGAGACCTGGGTACAAAAGGTGACAGATATCCTGAACTGGACAAACATGTGGCTGTAGTGTTCACAGAAACATGTACCATATACCCACCCAAACATGAAGGTTGGCAGATGTAGATAAGGGGAACTCACTGTGGCTCTGCAGCCATCCTCCATCAGCATCACAACTGACTACAATAGCCCCTGTGGGATATACCGCAGCAGACACCTCCATCAACTGTAAAGTCCACAACAGTACCCCACCAGGGGTAGCAAAGAGCATGAACAGATGCCATGTGTTGCCTGAGTAAACAAACTGCAGCCCCACACACCGCCATCCTTCCCAGCTACAGGAAAGCTGTGCCTGATGTATGAAGCCATGTCCAACCTGGAATGAATGAACATGTTGCACCTTGTACAATCTGAATGGCAGTGAGCTATGCACATGAGAGACCTGAACCCCAGCATTGACATAAATAGGACAAGCTGTACAGAATGATCCATAACACAGAAGGCACCCCCACTCTTAAGTAAACTCCTGGTACAGGTCAGCCAGAGAGTCACATATCGACACCCCTCAAGAGGAATCCTGATGAGTGTATGGGAGATGGTAGGCTAACCCTGGGTATCACTGTTATGTCAGAGGTAGACGGAGGCACAGTATACTAACCATGACATATGTCATGGCAAACTCCAGTTACAATGTGTGTCGAAGGACAAACACACCCTGTGACTAGCATCAGAAATGGCCAAGGGAACATCGCTAGTGTTTGCCAATGTCCACCCATGTTGTGGAATACACTAGCAATGTTGGACGAGCCAGGTGTAGGTAGTCCATATCTGAACATATTGCAACATGGTCATATGTGCACAACTGGCCCCTACACAGTCTGTTGTGCTCACTATGAAGATGTCAAGCAGTCATAGGACTAAAGCCCAGGATACTGTCCACCACAGTGAAAGTACTGAACCAGTACACTATACGGTACTACAGTGTTAGGTCATTATGAAAGTATGTTGAAAACTGTCTGCAAAGTATCCCATGCAATCCCTGCAGGCACAGTATAATCCCTGTTGTGGCAGACACGAAGCAGTTGGCCAGTTAGTACACAACATGACACCCAACACACAACCATAAACGTGAGATATTGTTGAAGTTCACACACACACACAAATATGTGGTGGACTTCAGAGTGCAACATATGGAAAGCTCACACTGGGCATGCTCGCACACTTTGATAAATGTGGCATATGTCAGACAACATGCCATGGTAAGGCTGAACTGGGCATGCTCACACACTTAGGCCATATCTCCGTTTAGCAGTTGGCCACACGTATCTGGTATTTGTACGTGTCAGTCCAGGAACCAACCACAACACAGCAATCAGCCCAGTGCACACAGTAAATGACTACAGTGACATAAGTGATATAGTGGATCGCCGTCATATGCAAACATCTTCCACAGATATACAAGTTGGTCATAGGAACAGGGAATGCTATGGCAATAAAGACCTGCAAACAGTAGAACAGCACAACAAATATTGTGCATCCGACAATTGAACATATGGGTGTAGAGGTCAATACTAGGCTTGTTGCCCTAGGGAATGACAGCTCAGCCAGAGTGTGCTTGGCATCTGCATCCCCAGGATAGTAGGCTACTGTGCCACTGTAAAGTAGGTCACAGAAGGCAACATGTGAGGCTAGTGAGCTGTGCCTCTGTCAAGCAGGGGCACTGTGGAGGTCCCAGGGATTGAATGTGCTAAGCCACAGCCATGTTGTCGGTGTGTGCTGTGAGAGGGTTGCTGAGGATCTCTGACAGTAGGTGTCTGTCAATAACAGACTGAGAGGAGCCCTATCTGTATTCTCTGAACGATTCCACTGTCAACACTGTGTTGTAATGAGTATGTGTGAATGAAGTGCCGTGCCAGAACTGTTCACAGATGTCCTCCCTCTGTGGGCTACAGCTCTGCAATGTATTAGGTCACTCTGTCTGTTGTATGGCGCATATATGGCTGGTGTACAGCTGACAGGTGTCTTGTTGTGGAGCAGTCATGGGTATATGTGGGATAGCATGACCAATGCAAACCGTACACATGCTCATAGAATGCAATTGTCAAGGATTATGCTGAGTGGCCAGTATAGTCCTCCGGCATGGGTCCCCTGAAGTCGTCCACCCCAGTCTACACAAGTGTAGAGTCTGCTTGTGCTAAATACAGTTTGTGTGCAGTGACAACCTTGCCTGGGGGTGGAGATGGGATATGGATGTCCAGGGAAAGGTGGGTATGGTCAGATATCAACAATTGTGTTCTACCTCTGGTGTGGAACAGCGAGTACCCACGTTGCAGATGGACAGGTGCAATATGTATTCCCCCATGTGGCTGTGGTGTGTGGTTCTGCCATAGCACATAGACCCACAAATTGTAGTGGCTGTAGGGTAAAGTGGTAGAGGCCTGAGTAGTTCTCACACACAATATGCCTGTACCTGATGTTAACAACTGGAATGGTGTATGTGAACACCTGCATATTCTGGCACTGTTCCCAGGGAAGCTAAGTGTGTGTCCTGGATGTGGGTGTGATGTTCTGGACTGGTTGTGTTGTGTGTTACAGGTCCTGTGGTCCCATAGCATGGTATAGAACATAACCTGCCAGTGCGATGTGCATATCTGACCCTGACGTAGGTGGCTGCAAATGCATATATATGCTATCCCCTACCTGACAGGTAGTACTACATGTGCATACCTCTGTAGAAATAAAGATGTCAGCACCCTATAAATACTACAGGTGCAGAACAGGTGCCCAATAATTTGGATAGTGCGCTCTGCTAATGCGTCTCCTTCAAGTGTCATAATATAGTTAGGTCGAGGTTTGAATCCTGCAGATGCTCAGTGTGTGTGGGTGAATGGGGTTTGTGTGTGTGAAAGGCTGTGAGACGGGAATGTCCCTTTTGGCAACTGGGAAAACACACTATAGGATGCACATTCCCCTTTCTAAACACTGATGATGTCAGCACCCTATAAGTACAGTAGGAGAAGGGAAACCTCCCAGTAATGCGAATAGGGCGCTCCGCTAATGCGTCTGTCTTGAGTGTCATAAAATAGTTAGGTAGGAGTTTGAATCCTATACATGCTCAGTGTGTGTGGAGAGGGTTAGTGTGTGTTTAAGACTGTTTGAACGAAGTATCCCTTTTGCCAACTAAGAGAATACACTACAGGATGCACATTCCCCTTTCTAAACACTGATGATGTCAGCACCCAATAAGTACAGCAGGAGAAGAAAAGCCGCCCAGTAATGCGAATAGCGCGCTCTGCTAATGCGTCCGTTTCGAGTGTCATAACATAGTTAGGTAGGGATTTGAATCCTGTACATGCTCAGTGTGTGTGTGGAGGAGGTTAGTGTGTGTTCAAGACTGTTTGAAAGAAGTATCCCTTTTGCCAACTAGGAGAATGCACTACAGGATGCACATTCACCTTTCTAAACACTGATGATGTCAGCAACCTATAAGTACAGCAGGAGAAGAAAAACCACCCCGTAATGCAAATAGCGTGCTCCGCTAATGCGTCCGTCTTGAGTGTCATAACATAGTTAAGTAGAAGTTTGAATCCTGTATATGCTCAGTGTGTGTGGACGGGGTTAGTGTGTGTTTAAGACGGTTTGAAAGAAGTATTCCTTTTGCCAACTAGGAGAATACACTACAGGATGCACATTCCCCTTTCTAAACACTGATGATGTCAGCACCCTATAAGTACAGCAGGAGAAGAAAAGCCTCCCAGTAATGCGAATAGCATGCTCTGCTAATGCATCCGTCTCAAGTGCCATAACATAATTAGGTAGTAGTTTGAATCCTACAAATGGCAAGTGTGTGTGTTTGGATGAGGGGGTTAGTGTGTATGCAATTTTGTGTGAGGGAAATGTCCCTTTTGGCAACTGGGAGAACACACTACAGGATGCACACTCCCCTTTCTAAACACAGATGATGTCAGCACCCTATAAGTACAGCAGGAGAAAGCAAGCCTCCCAGTAATGCAAATAGTGTGCTCAGCTAATGCGTCCATCTGTAGTGTCAAAACATAATTAGGTAGTGGTTTGAATCCTGCAAATGGCAAGTGTGTGTGTTTGGAGGAGGGGGGATAGTGTGTATGCAATTTTGTGTGAGGGAAATGTCCCTTTTGGCAACTGGGAGAACACACTACAGGATGCACATTCCCCTTTCTAAACACAGATGATGTCAGCACCCTATAAGTACAGCAGGAGAAGAGAAACCTCCCAGTAATGCGAATAGTGCATTCCGCTAATGCGTCTCTCCCGAGTGTCGTTAGGTAGGAATTTGAAACCTGTAAATAGCATGTGTGTGTGTTTGGATGTGGGGAGTTTGTGTGTGTGCATTTCCGTATGAAAAACATGTTAGTTTTGGCAATCAGGAGATCACACTACCTAATGCACATTACCCTTTCAAAATATTGATGTTGTCAGCACCCTATAAGTACAGCCAGAGAAAAGGAGCTATCTAGTAATCCAAATAGTGTGCTTTGTTAATGCATCTCTCTCACATGCCGTGACTTAGTTAGGTAGGGGAATGAATCCTGCAAATGGCAAGTGTGGGGGTAGTAGGATGTGTATAAATGGAAGTGTGAGAAAACAGATCCTTTTGGCAAATACTACAATACACTAGATGCTGCATATTCCCCCAGTAAACACAGGGGATGTCACCACACTATCAGCACAGCCAAACAGGGCTAGTTGGCTAGTAATGCCAATAGTGCGCTCTGCTACTGTGTCTATTACCATTGTCAGAGTACAGATAGGTATGTTTTGGTAACCCACAACTGCCACGTGTGGTTGTGTCACACAGTATGACCTTGTGTGGGTCTTTGTACATAACAATGCATGCCATTGCCTAAACCAGCAATGACATTGCACACATGATGTATGTGTGTGACACATACACATAAATACCTGTGACCTGCAGTAGTTACCATGTCTGACACATGCCTCGAGTGGAGAAATGGTATTTGCAATGTATACCAATATGACTGTGTCTTACTGTGCATGGTCCGCACGTGGTATGTCTCTATGGGTCCTCTTCAAATTACTGAAATGCCAGTTCGCCGACACGCGGAAGAGGAACGCGAAAGGACCGACAACGCAGTTGACTGACATGCTGAAATCCCGACAGCTGGAAGACTGACAAGGGGAACATGTAAGCGCGACTTGGTAAGTATGCGCTAGTGAGGGATTTAGGATTAGGGAGCGGACAGGTAAGTGTGCAATAGTGAGGGATTTAGGGTTAGGGTGTGTGAAAGGTGAGTGTGCGGTAGTGTCGGAGTTAGGGTTTGGGTAATGTAAGTGTGTGTTAGTGATGGGTTTATGTTTTAGGGTGGGTTAAGTAAGTTAGGAATAGGGTGCAGGTAGGGTAAGTGTCTGGTACTGTCGGACCTTAGGGTTAGGGGTGGGTTAAGTGAGTTAGGGTTAGGGTGCAGGTAGGGTAAGTCTTGCGGTAGTGTCGGACCTTAGGGTTAGGGGTGGGTTAAGTGAGTTAGGGTTAGGGTGCAGGTAGGGTAAGTGTGCGGTAGTGTCAGACCTTAGGGTTAGGGGTGGGTTAAGTGAGTTAGGGTTAGGGTGCAGGTAGTGTAAGTGTGCGGTAGTGTTGGATCTTAGGGTTAGGGGTGGGTTAAGTGAGTTAGGGTTAGGGTGCAGGTAGGGTAAGTGTGCGGTAGTGTCGGACCTTAGGGTTAGGGTTTGGGTTAGGGCTAGTGGATATGTAATGTAGTGTAATGTGTTGTTTACGTGTAGTGTGTCGGTGTAATGGTGTTCGGTGTTTTGCGTTGTCGGTATTGTGTGTTGTCGGTTGTTTGGTGTCGGTGGTTTGTGTGTCGGTGAACTGGCGTGTCGGTGTTCTAAAGTAGACCCGTCTCTATACAGTGTGGATGTATATGGTAAAATACCTACAGCAGGGGATACACATCTGGTCTGGGCCATATAGTGTACATGTAGTCGATGTACAGGTGCTGCATGTTCCCACCTGTTGTGGTAGTGGTAACATGTCATTCCACTGCAATTCAGTGACCACATGCTGTGAACCCTTCAACTAGTGTGTTGTAGCTACAGTAATGCTCACGCACAATGTTTGGCTGGATGCAGTCCAGCCATATAAACACAGTTCTTGAGACTGTCATATTGCCAGTGTTGTTATGGAGGATAGGTGGTCTTCCTGTGTATGGGAGGGTTGTGTGTGCCAGGCTATGAACCAGATGGCAGTCCAACATACTGTTACCTGCACATGATTAGGCCTTGATGCTTTGTGCTGTGCCAACAACCTGGAGGTGTGCGTATCTGTGGTACCTTGGGATATCACCCCCCTGTCCATGTGTGTTACATGTGTAGGGGACGACAGGCATGGTATGGGGCATAACCTGTCAGTGATGGGTAACACCTGTGAGCCATGAATCAGGAATCTGGTACTGCACAGACATTGCAGTTCACCGTGCTGAGGAGAGTGTCTGGTGCATGCATCTTCCGGTGTACACTGCTGTTGTTGTGTAGCAGCACTGTTAGTGTCCTAACCTGTGTGATACCCACGGAGGTGGCTATGTAAACCATGTCCTGCAGCATAAGGCAGTATGTGTGTTCCAAGAAGCTTTGCCATTATACATCGGGCCATGGGTGTCACGGTCAAGATGACCCTTGCACATCATTGTGGCTTCCCTAGCATGTAAGCACACATTGACAGCCAGCGGATACCCTATGAATGACAGTGGAGACTGAACATAATGTAGACATACAACACCCTTCCCACATATAGTGGTAGCATACCTGGTGAGGGTATGTTGGCAACCAAGATCAGGCTCATACTGGCCTGTGCCACATGCTGAGAGATCCATTCTATGTTCCCTATCATGTAGTCCAGGGAGGTATGTCTCAGGCCAGCCATACTGGCATGGTCAATGAGTGAGTCATATGTGTCCATGCCTCTGACTGACCTGTATGCATGTGTTCTGTGGTGGACCATAGTGCCCCTGAGGCATATCACTGTGACCTTCACCAGATATAGCCTGTTGAGCGGGACCCCAGTGCAGCACCCAAGACAGGTACCTGACACGTCTGTAGCAGGTGTGTTGTGTAGCCCTACAGGCTGTGAGTGTGTGGCACAGGGGATGTGTGTGCCATGTGTGGCATGTGCTCTGTTCCGATGGAACATGTGCCTGTATGCCAGCTGCGGAGGTGTGTGATGCTCAGGCAGGATGCTATTCTGAGTCCCCATGTATGCCCCAGTGTGTTCAGCATGCTGTCAGTGCATGTCAATGTCTGACTTGTATTGTAGTCACTGTAATATATTTTATTTATTTATTTGTTTATCCTACATTTGTTGACCGGGATAGTCCGACTGGATGCATGTCCATTTCCAGGGGAGGCCCGGGGAGAAAAGCTACAAGAGTAAGCAGATACAGCATTACATAATACCAGCATTACATATTACAAACAGATTATTTACAAAGATTACATAAGTAAGCAAGTTAAACGTGTTCCACAGGTTAATGTTAGTCCTGAGCACAAGTCAGGATTAAATTAAATTACACAGTAAACTGGTTCACAGATTTTACACATTCGAGTTAGCCAGGCTTGATACATTGACATAGCCAGTTAAGTGACAAATGTTGTTTGAGTCTAGTGTTAAATTGACCTAAGGTGGAAAGTTAGGTAATATCAGCTGGAAGTGAGTTCCAGGATCTACTTACAGAGTTTGCAAAGAGAGAATCACCGGCTGTGTTATTAAATTTGCTAGTCTGAATTAGTAGTTTGTTAGAGGATCGAAGTGGTCTAGGATTGTTATAGGGGGTGATAATATTTGAAGTGCAGGAGTATTGTCCGGATTATAGAGGATTTTATAGGCCATAATCAGTTGGTTATACTGTATTAGGCTGGGTATTGCAAGCCAACCAAGCTGATTTAGATTGATGCAATGATGTGTCCTAAAAGGCAGCCCAGTGGCAAACCTGGCAATGTGGTTGTAGCAAATTGAGTGTTTGTTAAGGACAGTCTTGTTCATATTCGAGAGTAGAGGCGGTGCATAGAGAAGGGTTGAAAGAAGGTGTGAGCGAGCTATGGCACCTTTAGCTGGAGGGGCTAGGAAGGCTTTTATTCTGTAAAGTGACCCTAGTTTTATTATTGATGGCTTTGATAATTTGGTTAACATGTACGTCACATTTGAGATTATTGTCTATGATGACACCTAATAGTTTAGTAGATGGGTCAGGGGAGATTATTGTGCTATCAGTTGATGTTATGGTAAAGGTGAAAGCGGTAGACCTACGTGTTGGTGAAATAACAGCAGTTTAGTTTATTTGGGATTTAGGATCAGACGATGTTCAGAAAGCCAGTTTTCTATTGTATTAAAGGTGGTCTGGGTAGCTGACCATAACTCTACTGGAGATGTGGCTGAGCAGATCAGAGTAGAGTCTTCAGCATATTGGATACAGCTGACTTTGGGGATGACAGTATAAAGGTCATTAATGAAGATGGAGAACAGCAAAGGCCCTAGTATAGAGCCTTGTGGTACTCTGAGGGTGTTAGGTAGAAGGTTAGAGAATTTGTTCTGCCAGAGGCCAGCCTGCTGTCGACCATGCAGGTAGGATTGAAACCATTAGAAGGCTCCAGTATCTAGACAGAATGTTTGCAGGGTGTGGATTACAAGTTGGTGATCAACCATATCGTATGCCTTGGAAAGATCCAAAAAGAGGGCTGAGGATATATAATTAGTGTTGCAAGTATGGTTTATGGTGTTAGTAAAGGCTAGGAGGCCTGAAGTAGTGCTGTGATGAGGACAGAAGCCATGCTGAGTGTCTGCCATAAGGCGAGTTTGGATTAGGTGGTGCATGAATTGTCTATGAATACATTTTTCCATAATCTTTGTAAGTGGAGAGAGTATAGCTATTGGCCTATAATTGGAGAATTCAGTAGAGCTGCCTCCTTTGTGAAGTGGGATTACATATGATATTTTCCAGATGGTGGGAAATCTAGATTCGACCACGGTCCATTTGATTACTTTTGAGACGGGGTAAGCAATAGCATCATCTGATTTTGATAGGTACTCGGCAGGGAGTTGATCAGCAGAAAGTGTAGTGGGTTTCACTGTTTCAATCAAGGTACGGAGAAGTGAAGTGGCGACTGGTTGGCAGCTGAACGCAAGTAGGTTTCTAGGGGTGCTACTTTCAGGACCAGGGGAGCTAGGAGGTAGATGGCTAGCTAGGGCCTGAAATGTCTCAGTAAAGAATTGGTCAAAATATCAGAAACATCTTCAGGGGCTTTATCAATAGCAGCAGCAGGGATTGGGGTTGAAGTTTGTCCAGGATGTAGTATATATGACATGCCACCTGACAGGGTATGGCATTACTGGGTTCAGAGAGTCCAGTCCCCAGATTGGCTGTGTGGTGGCATCCCACACATGTGTTGTACATTCCTGGCCAAGGGTGATGGCTGACTGCATACATGTGGCAGCTGTGACATTGCCACATGACTCACATAAACCACAACTGGACCATAGAGGTGATTCACAGGTTACCTTTGCACATGCTACCCTAGTAGTGTGATTGCCATGGTGAGTACCAACACATAGGGCCAATGGGGAACAACATACGGAAGGTGTGTATGTGTGGGTGTACCGCTACTGTTTCATAGCACTGGCATATATGACTGCACATGTGGGTAAATGCCAGGTAAGACATGTGCAATGTGTCACAGACAATGCACATGCATACAGGACAGACAGTGACATTCTGTCATGTGTAAAGTTGACATACATATCGTACGCTATGCAGATGTCCCTAGGAGTCTACAGAAGCACTGTAACTCTGCATTGCATGTGTAAGCAGTGTTCCAGGGAACCCCAAGCAAACATGCATGCAAACAAAGCTACAGTAAACAGGGCTGGAAGTAGTGCATTGTACAACAACAAGGGGTAACAATAACAGTAAGTAACAATGCAAATATGTAGGCACTATCAACATGTACCCAGGAATACACAGTGCAGATGCCCATGGTAGAACTGATATTATGTCATAGTTATTTGTGATTTGGATTACATTGGTACTGCACACATATCTACATGTGCAAACATCCACATTGCATAGTCGTTGTGGGCGACTTGACACCATTACTGTACATGTCCACCATTGCATATCACTACTTGTGTTAGCTTTCCCCCTGTGCTACCCATGTATGCGGCTATCTGTTGACAACCTTACCACCGGCATGCAATTATGTGCAGCTGTTACACTTTGGTATGTACTATGGGTGCAGATAACAATTCAGGACATTCATACAGTTACTGCAGCAGGCATGCTGGGATATACACACAATCATAGCAGCACACTGTACTGTTACCAACATGATACTACTAATACACTTCTATGTAGTCACCTGTGCATCAGCAACGTGTTTACCTGTTCCCGCAATAATGTTGGAGATTGCAGGAGGTGGCACAGTGTCATCATATGCACAGGGTGTGGATTAGGTATGCCTGAGTCAGCCACTGATACCACCAATTGGCATGTGTGTGTATGTGGGTTGGTGAGGGGCAGCAGTACAGGGTGGGGCAGTGTTGGTGCAGTGTGTGCATGTATGTGGTTGCTCTAGGTGTTAACATTTCGCATGTGTGTATGCACGCACACAGTTCCACCTCATGGCTGCCATATACAGGGGCTTGTGGACAGCCACAGACTGCACCTGGCAGGCCATACAGATCAGTGTCTGTGTGCACGGACATGGTACCTGTGCCTGGCAGGGGTGCTATGGACCGTATCCAGTACAAAGCCAGACTGGGTACTGTCATCAGAAGCGGGAGTGTGTTGACTGGACACAAGTCCCTGTTGGGACTGTCCAGAGCCACGTGCACGTGGTTTACTGGGGCGTTCCGATGACAGCACAGACCGAGCATTGCTGGGGCTGCTGCTGGCACTATGGGGGCATGCACGAGCCTGTTGTCGTCCACGCTGACTGCCAGCTGCTGCTGCTGCCAGCATACGGCCACGTCGATGCCGCAAACGCCCACCATTGCTCTGGCTCATGGACATCTGGTTGTGGAACTGCTGTAATATGTCCCCACAATGTCTGTCTATGACATCGGTGAAGTTACGGATAGCATCTGCAATGTCACGCATACTGTCTGTCATGGCTGTGCGACATGCTCTCAGCTCCCTCAGACCCTGTCTGGTGTACCTTTCCATACGTGACTGTGCCTGCATGACAGTCCGAAACATAGCTGAGGTTGACAGACCTCTTTGGGCATGTCGGCCAGAGGCAGTACGCCCACGGATGCTCCCACGAGAACCCATGGGCAACTGTCTGTGTGGTACCATCGGAGGACCCTGCCCATGGCTGCTGTGTGGGGATGCATGTGCCACAGGTACCACATTACCCTGGTCTATGCCCACTGTATCCTGTCCATTACCTAGGGACAATGGTGACAAAGGATGTACAGGCAGGATGACTGCGCGCAATGATGGGGTTGACAGCTGTGTACTGTCAATTGGCTGACCAATGGCGGACCCTGACACACCTTCCTGTACCATTACACAAATATCATCATTACCAGTAGCTGTGGCACAGGATTCAGGTTCCCTGCTGCAGGTCACCAGAGCAGCCCCAGAACCTGTGGGAGGAAGACAGGAAACACAGTTTACAGTCTCCAGACATTGTTACCAGTGATGCACTTATACACACATGCACACATACACACATGGACACATGCACACATGCACACATGGACACAGGCACACATGCACACATAGACACAGGCACACATGCAGACATGCACACGTGGACACATGCACACAGGCACACATGCACACATGCACACAGGCACACATGCACACATGCACCCATGCAGACATGCACACGTGGACACATGCACACATGCACACATGCACACATGGTCACATGCACACATGCACACCTGCACATGTGGTCACGTGTACACATGCACACATGCACACATGCACACATGCACACATGGGCACAGGCACACATGCACACATGCACACATGCACACATGCACATGTGGACACAGGCACACATGCACAGATGGACACGTGGGCACAGGCACACCTGCACACATGCACACATGCACACATGGGCACAGGCACACCTGCACACATGCACACATGCACACCCTGTAGTATACACACAGAGCACTACTGAGTTACACTACTGTTACTAACATTATCAGGACTATTATAGGTTATGTTAAACACACACACCAACATGGATGACCTGTCTTGCTGTAACCCTGGAGGGACCTGCAGAAATTATGAGATTAATGTCAGTGGGCACAACTGTGCCATTGATATTGCATATGATACAGTGTACAGAACAGTCAAGTGTACATATGGCATATTACCTGCACGCTCCATGTCATGCTGCTGTGTGGAACCAGCCACCATCATAATGCAGGTGTACTGCTGTTGGTGTTCCGGGGCTGGAGCCACAACACTTAGGAGTAGCCCCTCCAGTCTGGTGAGGGGGGGATGTGTGGCCACCACACCTCCTGTGGCGACCTGTTGCCTGTGGATATCTGATGCATGCTGCCGGACACTTCGGATTAAATCACTGCAGTGATGTCATACCTGCTCATATGTCATGTTATGCGTGCCAATATCATTTACCCTACGGACAAGGTCTTGCCACAGTGCGGCCCTCTCCTGCTGATTCTGACTGGTGCGGGAAAACAGGATGTCATACTCCCGCACCAGGCTTTGGTGGATCTCCTCATCTTCCGCCACAGAGTAGGCGGGGTTACGCTGTTGCGCCATCTCCCTGGAAGAGAACACAAACAGGATATCAGCAGACCATGTCAGCAATATATGGCACACATACTATACATGATACTCATGTGTAGTGAAATACTACTACTCCCATATGTTGCATGTGTGTGTTGTTGTGGATACACAGGTACATGGCCAGATATCAGTGCTCAGCCAACACCTGTGCAGCAATACCTGCCACATTCCACACAACATAAGTAGCATGCCCCATCGGTCAGCACACACTGACAGGTGCAATGCACAACCTCACTCTGGGGGGATCATCCCAAGGTACTGTATGTGGGACACCGTCCACTACTGTGATGTGGACAGAAGTTACTCGGCCTGGATATACATATCCCACCACCACCACCAGCACAGTAGACTACTTTGATATGTATGTGATTAGACAGTTATTCACTTGCTGGGACTGAGATGGTATCCATGCAGCACACTAGGCCAGTGGAAGCCACAAGCCACACTGCTGACCCCTTTGCAAATGCTTACCACGGACATGCCACAGATTGCATGGAACTTGCACACACATTTCTAACCCAGACCCTATGCACAAAGGTTAGGCATCCTGTCCGGTGGACCCCAGACAGAGGCAGATTGTATAACAATAGCAGGAGGCTACTGCAGGACAGAGCACATTCACATTAAGGGAAGGCATCTGTGGTCAGCAATGGTACTATGCTACGGTCCGTCATAACAACAGCCACAGCCTACTCTGGGAGGGTAATGGACACAAACACTATGGATGACAACAAGGCCTTCTTCAGTTATGTTACACATATGGACCACATGCCTCAGATATGCTCTGTGTTAATACACCCCTACTAAACATTCACCAAACACACGGATATTGGCAACAATCTTGCAGACATGTTCAGTGCACGTATCCCCCCTCCTTCTCCCCCACCAGTTGAAATATTTATCACAGCTGGATGTAACCTCCCTATCATCTCACATGTCCAGGTGAGGGCCGCCCTCAGCAGAGAAGAACACACAGCATGGTATCCCTGGATGTGTGCTACCGGCACGCCGAGAGGACATACAACCGCATATAACACTGATAGTTTATCTTGGCCGTACTACAGGATATGTACCTGGACAGTGGCATACAGCAACAGTGGTCCCACACCAGTAAGGGGGCACCTTGACTGACCCTGGGAATTACCACATCATATGCATAACGGGCCTGGTCTGCTAAGCTATGGAATTATGCAGTATGGGATGCATATGCAGTGACATCGGGTACCTGCAGACACTTGTTCCCAGCTAGTGTGCCTTTGGGATGGGCTGATCCTGACTTTTGAACCTGGCTGACCTTTCAAAGCAGTCACTACAGCCATTGCTTGGCCAACGCACAGACAACTGCTGGCAGGATCATGGCCTAAGACTGATTGACATGTAATGTATGGTCATCCCCTTTTGGTGGAACTACGTACACACAACATATCACATGGACATACCTATGGATACAGACCTATGACACATTTGGAGGGTTCACGGTATGCACACTATTAACCTGCTACTTTGCATTGCCTGTGTTTGTCGCAGCTGGTTGCGTTACCACAGCTTCTGCTTGCTGCTGCTACTGTCAGTGCTGACAGCTTCGGGTGACAGAGTCACAGTGTCTAATTTTATTTATTTATTTTTTTTGCTCTCTCTCTCTCTCTCTCTCTCTCACTTCTCACTCTCCCTCTGTCTGCTTACAGACAATGCAATGAATGTATTGCATGTGGGGAGTGTTAGCACTGGATGCTTTTGTAGGTATCTGCATAATCCATGTGATGGCCTCTGCACCAATAGTAAGCCAGCATTTGCTAATTGCATACAGCCAGTTGTGTACTGATTGCAGTTCTCACTGTGATTTCAGGTCAGTGCTATAAAAGGGTATGTGGGATAGGCTTTGCCCTTTCAGATTGTGAGGGCGGGGACCATGCTGGTATGCTGTGGACAGTGTTCTGTGAGTGTAAAGGTTAGTATCTCTCTCATGATTCAGGCTGTGTTGTATATTCACATTTCTCCATTCCTCTCTCGTGTTCCCTGTAGCAAGTGTGTATGCACATTGACTCCTACAACTATATATAGATATATATTTATATATATATATATATATATATATATATATATATATATATATATATATATATATGTACATGCATTTATATATGTACTTTAACTGACCTTATTATCTACAAGCTGCCAACTAGCATGGCTGTTTCTGTTCACATACTGCTATTATGAAAATCCAGTAGTTTTGACAGTAATTTTAAATGACATGCTTTGTGTATTACACATCCTATATTCCCTTTACATTCATCCCTACTATTACATGTTATATTTATTTTAGCACAATGTTTTTGTGTAAGAGTCATGGCTTAGTGGTAGGTCGTACAGACTAGTGTTTCCAAGGTCCTGGGTTCGGGACTGACAGTGGGATTTTATTTTGCTTTTGAACTGAGTACAGGACCTGCCAATCAAAGTGACTAAGGCACTTTTAAGCAGTTGTAACCATGTTAGCGCTGGTTTGCGCGGAGCTCACGCATGCGCACTGGTGGTTAGCTCCACACACACACAAGCGCACACCTGCTTACAACCGCTTAACGGTGCTTACTCTGGCGCACACCCGCGCTATTTTCTTTGAAAGAAAAGAAAATGGGGAGACAGGAAAGTGGTGAAAAAGGGGTCACAAAGAGGGTAAGACAGTAGGAAAACAAGCTTGGGATGTGCAGGAGGGATGTAGGTAAGGCCCATAGCTGCCCATTTCTTCATCAGCAACAGCTGTGCATATGTATGTAATTTGGTGTGACATTTGAAACCTTCCACCCCTGAGAGAGGTGTCAGGACAACAATAATACTTGTTGTACTGCCAATTGTAATTGATAGGTTCCACATCCAGCAGACATGTGTGCGGAATGGGCAGCTATGTATGGGGCGTAATTTTTTTGTGGGTACAGAGTGCCCTTTTTTTTTTTTTTTTTCAGGTGTGAGTGGTATGTCAGGTGAAGGAAGTTGGTACAGCTGGGGAGGTAGGTTAGGTAGGTAAACAGACAAGACAAACAAGACGCATACAGGGGCGGTGTATGACACGTGTGGGGGGTTACACAAATGATGGGGACGGAGGTTTGGATATCCAGAGCCCATGAGCCCACAGATGGCAACAGTGGAACTGATATCCCCACCCATAGGCAGTTGCCACTGTTCCTTCACTGCCCAGGAGGGGGCTGTGCTGGGGGCTGTGTAGGCCGGGCAACAGGCATGCCTGTTAGTTGCGCCACCTGTGCCTCGAGCTGGTGTAGGGGCTCGAGAACAGAGTCCCGAATCTCCCTATGCACCACAGTCCGGATGCTACGGAGGGTGAGTGGTGGTTCTCCTCCGGCCACACTTGCAGAGGGGGGGCAAGCCCCATCCCCTGCAGCACTTCCACCCGCAGGTGGCACAGGGCCACCGGAGGAGGGTCCAGACTCGGCACTAGTGCCAGGTGCACTCGCCAGCTGAGGTGGGAGAGGTGGGTCCGCTGGAACCCGCCTTCCCTGTCATCCTATGTTTTGCATTATGTCATGACAGTTTGGGTTAGTGACATATAATACCATTCACAATTAGTTGTAACAGCATGCATTAGTATTCCCATTAACCAAACACCCAGATATTCACACCATTGAACAGCGTGCATAACACATGCATAATTTGAACAGAAATACACAGTCCAACAACATGCAGGGTTAATTGATGGCAAAAGGCCATCAGGTGTGGATGTATGAACAGGGCAAATGCATCAATGGACATGCAAATATATATGACCCAACAGGACAAACGTCCAGGGGTGTTAATTGTGATTGCACATACCATTTTCACGTGGAATAGGTTATATGTGGTTATAGGGTGGGGTAAAGAAAGTAATATTAACACCTTCGAATAACAATACATATGCTGTACATTTCTAATAGCTGCAGTTATATACACACTACTGTTCTAACTACAGTTTCCTATATGATAACTATTTCAACTTGGTGATAGGACTGCTACTGCAACATCAATATACATTTTATTGTTCTTCATACACATTCATATCTAGCTTTGTTCAGCTACATTTGCTTTATATAGCTGTAGACAAGTGTGGATGTTTGGTATATCAGACAATCATCCTATCTGCATATTGCAGACTGAGAGCAACATATCCAGATTTTGGGATACACATTCCAGATGCAGCAACACTTTGAACAGATTTTGCTGTTTGGTTTTGAATCTCACATGCATTTCATTCTGTCTTGACTGCAGTATACTTTATTCAGGGGTTATTACTACTGTATTGCTGGATTCATGACACTTTCTCACACTCTCTCACTTGCTTTCATTTTACTATTCAGGATGGTACTTACTTCTAGGCTTTATTGACATGTTTTACCTGTAGTTATTACAATCCTTTCCAGCAGTCTCACTTCTGTCATGTTTCAGTATTTCCACAGGGATATATTTCACACATGTGATTTCATCATCTTCTGCAGCTATACTTTTCAGCCTGCTGCAGGTTGTGTACTATTTTCTTACAGGTAGGGCATTTTATTTCAGAATATATGTCAGACAGTTTCATTTTTCGGTTTAACTTACAGGCTGAAACACACTTTTGTAATCAAGCAATACTTGCAGACACTATCACACTGTTACTTGCAGATTTTATTCCTTACTGACTACACTGCACTCTTTTGCTGACTGTCATACTTTTATATTTCTTTACAGTTACTGGTAGTGGATTACTGACCTGCCTGGTGGCGCAACCGCACCAGCCTATCGCCATAGGCTCTGCAGTTCGCAGAACGGACACCTGCAGCTGTAATATAAATGAAGTAATATTGGAATACACATCTCCATAATATCAGCTAGTTTAATTTCTTACATACATAATTAAATGTTACTTACTCAGTAGTGGGACGTTGGGTGTGTTGTGTGTTGGGTCCCCAGAGGACCTGGCCCTGCATGAGTTGGGCCTCATGATTATGGACTAGGAGCCAGACCATGTACCTGGACTCCTCAACACCCCACCTCTGTGCTCAAAAGCAACTGCCCTCTCCTACTCCTGTCATTCTGCCTGCAGGTCAGTTCTACAATCGTTTATGTTGTGTATTCCCACCTATGGGGCTTATGTAGTCCGTTTTTCCCGCACATATCTGTGATTGGCCATTTTGGAATTGTATCAACTTCAGTAAACCTGCATTGTCATGCTCTAGTTTGTATTCATTCCTATATATTAGCTATTATTGCATTTAAAGGTACTGCTGTCATGGCTTAGTAGTTCTGTACCTTGACTATGGTGTATAGTACCCTGGGTTCGAACCTGGCCACTGCTTTTTATTTTTCATGACTGTCTAGACATGCTGAGGGGTGTGTCTGTGTAAAGGCAGTTTTGATACGGCTTGCTCAACGTTGCCCGTCGGTTAGCTTGTTTGCGCGGTGCGCAGCTCCGCACAAATGGGGTATGCTGCTTTAAGCCTCATTTGGCTATCGGCACGCATATTACGCTCAGCTCAGTTAGGGGCACATAGATGTAGCGTGTTAGACCACTGCTCAGCTACGGGCACTCATTTTGCACCAGTTAAAGCACTGTTCATCTACGGGCAGATGCACTCACTCTGTTAACTGTAGCTCAGCTATGAGCACATCTGGCATTTTTTATTCTTTTGTTACCTCACATTTCTTCAATATAAATGGGCTATTTCATTACACTTTACATAACTTGTGGTTTTATGTGTACATATTTGTCAGGGACTTGTTTCCTGCTTATTTTGCTAAAAAAAAATTGGTGTTGTTGGGACTCGAACCATGAATGCCTGCTCTTCAGCCAACATCTCTACCACTACGCTATTGCTTCCTGGCTTATTTTGCATATTTAGTTCTTATATGCTTTTCCATTGACTTCTAACTGTAGCTGCGCTACGGGCACGCCCGCGCAAACGAGCGCACTTACGGTTAGACATTTTTACAATTTAAAAAAATATATAAAACGTGTTTATTTATATGTTTTCTGTTCATAGTCTGTGGGGGCATGTGTTGTGTTCTGTTTATTCACATTTCCGTGGACTCTGTCGTGGGTGTTTACTTTGGGTACTTTTCCTCTTCTGGGGGCATGTCCGCTTACAGGGCTCAGCCTACGGACACGCCCCCTACTGTCTTACACGGACCGTGTTGGCCTTAAGTGTGATTCAGCATGCTCTCATGAATATGCAGAGCATGCTGACATCACTCCGTTTAACTGCAGCCTCCATGTATGAGTTATAACTCTTACACGGAGGCTTCGTGAATCCTGCCCTTTATCTATTACTAAAAATAAAAATTTGTGTGTCTCATCATGGTCCCTCACATGCCTGGCTAAGGCATTTGTCTCTATTCCTCTGGTGATATCATATATATGCTCCCTCATCCAGTCTCTCAGCCTTCGCGTTGTCATTCCAATGTAGAAGGCAGGACAGACTGTGCAGTGTGCCAAGTATATAATATTCATGCTGTCACAGTTAGCTAATATTCTGAAGGCAAACTCTTTCTTTAGATCTGAATGTAGAAATCTACTTCCAGCGTCAATGAAGGTGCAGTAATTACATTTATTACAGGGGAAGGTTCCATATCTGACTGCATTTTCTGTTCTTGTTTCCATGGGTTGTGGTCCACATAATAATCTTTTTATAGATTTTTTATTCTTAAAAGCAAATCTTGGGGTCTCACCTACCAGCCTTTTAACATCATCATCAGCACAAATTATATTCCAGTTGACACTGGAAGTAGATTTCTGCATTCAGATCTAAAGAAGGAGTTTACTTTCAGAATATTAGCTAACTGTGGCAGTATGAATATTATATACGTGGCACAATGCACATTCTGTCCTGCCTTCTACATTGGAATGACAATGTGAAGGCTGAGAGACCGGATGAGGGAGCATATATATGATATCACCAGAGGAATAGAGACAAATGCCTTAGCCAGGCATGTGAGGGGACCATGATGAGACACACAAAGTTTTATTTTTTAGTAATAGATAAAGTCTATACCGACAATAGAGGTGGACATGTTAGGAATAGAGTAGAAACTAGGGAACTAGAATGGTTTATAAGACTATGAGCTAACATTGGGGTAGGACTGAATGACAAAATTAATATTAAACCCATTCTTCTAAATAGAGATTTAAAGAAATAGTAGGTAGTACCCCCTCCCCCCTCAACCTTTTATACTTTTATATATTTTTATACTTTTATATTGTATGTAATAAATTGTATGATGTGATATGCTGTTTCTATTGTCAAGCTGTTTTTAATTTTAAGCTTTTAAAATTTTTCACACTAGGTATAAAACTTTTTATACTAGGTATATGGTTTTAAGGATTAATTGGGTAGTTGATGGCAATGATAAGCTTGGTATAAATGCTGTGTTTTACTCTTCTTTGATTGTCTGATGAAGTGGCTGGTGCCACGAAAGCGCTCACCTCTTTTACTAATAAAGCTGTTATTCTACATAGCCATGGTTGCTACCTCCGGCTTTGTTTTTTACTGATTATTAATGTTCCCCATTCAAATACTTGGTGGCTTGTTGCTATCAATGTGACCTGCATGCCATTATGATGCCTACTGTTGTTCCATTTATGCATGTGTTCTGTTTGCTATGCACCTGTTTCAAATCTGCTGGTTTGGGTTAATTGGAACACGCATGCATGCAGTTAAAACTAATTTGGAAATGTTTTGCTCATGACTAACCAACATATTTTGTAAAACCTCAACAACATAGCACATCTGGGAATGCAGATCCCAATAGAGCTGCCTTTCCCACCTCATCTGGGCATGACACCATGCACCAGCAAATCTAGGACCCAACCCTGGACCTCTTTAGCAGCTGGTCCTGCACCACCTTTGGGTGGAATCGCTTCAGGGGACAGGTCCCCCCCAGGAGTGGGCACAGACAGGAAAATGTCACCTGTAGGCAGATCCAGGATTTGATGCATAGTGCCACCCAAAAGGAGTTTGGTGGACAGCTGCACCAGATTGAGGGGCACCTGGCACATCTTGAGGGTCAGCCTGTCCCTACTGTCCAGACCCCAGCATAAAGGTGCAGTGGTGAGTGCCCATGGGTGGGGACCTCAGTCCCACTGCATCCATTTGGGGGCTCATGGGCATCTGATTCCCAACCACCCTCCCCGTCCAAGGTGTTTACCTCCCACATGTGTCATATACTGCTCCTGTCTGCTGTCTTATTTGTCTTGTCTGTCTTCCTACACAATTTACCTCCCTAAATATACTTACTATCCTCCCCCAACATCCCACTCTTATCTTAAAAAAGGGCACCTATTCCCCCCAAACAAATTACATCACATACATAGCTGTCCATTTTGCACGTGTCCACTGCACACATGTAATCTGATCCAATTGGCTTGACAACACATTACTGTTGTCCTAATCCCTCTCTCATGGGTTTAAGGAATGAAGACATTTTCTACAGCAATAGGGTGCATTTCAGCAGACAATTACTGAAGGATATGAGGATGGAAACCAAAATGTTATGTCACTGTTTACTGACATAAATCCTTGAATCATCACAGTGATTTACAAGACAAATACAAATAAATTGTAGAACAGAACAAAAGTATGGGCCAAAATATCTGGACATTTTGTGAAAATCCTGGCAGTGGAGAGGTATGCTCAAAACCCCTTAGTGCAATGAATCTGGACCAATCCTGACAAAGTGGGGGGACAAAGGCATGAAATTAGGGACATATCCAAAATACATGAGTAGATAAGCTGAGAAAGTTGATGTACTAACACTGTATGTCCTAACATATATTGACTGAAATATCACAAGTCTGTGACTCAATTGCTTCTCATTAGTTAGTGACCTCAATCCCCACATCATCCCACTGATGTGTCAGGAATACATAACAGCTATGGGGACAAGACCAAAGATATCAACCAGAGAACAGCACATCCTAAAAATATGCGGACATAACATCACATTAGGGAAACTACACTCAGCTGCTAAGCATGTGACTAAGCACTGTCCAAACTACAGTCAGACTGACCTAACATTAACCCAAATCCGCTAGGGGGGATTACACATGTATTGGCAAATATATCAGGGACTACAGGGATGTAGAAGCACTGAAAAACAGACATCAGTGTGAAAGTGCAAACCCACAACCAATTTCACCACAGTCACAGTGACATACCAGTAAGCCAAAGGAACAGTACAGTATAAGGACTGTGTGAACAAAAACATTTCAACATGTTTGCCCCTCACACACTCCCCCTACATATACTGTCCAAATTCACAGTGTAGCATGATGCCTGACCGTGGTATGAGACATGTCTCAGTCTGCCCCTACAAATATATACAGCCAACAGACACCAGAAACAGGAGCAGCATGCACAGGCACATAGAAAAGGAGGTACAACATATACATCCAATCTCCTCCCTACACAGGCCAAATAACATTGACACACTACACCGTTACACAATCCTGACAGTCTTTCAAAAATTACCAGAAATACACAGACCTGTCAACTGTACACAGAATGTCCAGGCTTTCCCCTCATATATAAGGTCTCTTCCACATAACATGTCTGGCAGTCTGATACATCACTGGGATGATATCAGGAATGTAGGCACTAAATAATCATGTACCATACCTATCAACCTCTTACTGCATGGCACCTGGACAAAGCCTGACATAATTGTGGGACAGAGGGCCAAAAACAGGAGTGCATTTGAAATATTGCTGTTATAAACTGAGAAAGGTCCTGGTGTAACACGATTAGTTGTAACATATCTTTTCTGGGGGATATGAGGTCAGAAACACAAATGGATGTTAGCAGTTACTGACTGCAATCCCCAGAGTATGCTACTGATTTTTACAAAGACAAAAAAATGTCTGAGGAATACACCAAACTCAGGAGTCCAAACTCTGGCCATTCTGTGGATAGCCCTACAGTTCAGAGTTATGTCAAACACATAACACTGTCAGAGTTACAATCATGCAGAAACTCCATGTCCATACAATCGCTGTTAGACTAGCATTAATCAAAATGTATAACAGTAATAGTTACATTTTGTCCCTGTGTCTGGAACATTATCCCCCATTTTGTTGGCCTTTCTCCGGTTGTAAGAGGTATTTCCAAATATCCTCTGTGATGCTGTTGTTCGCACACCTCCATGAAGTTCTCCTCAAGGAAAAGGGCCAACACTTACATGAAGTACTCAATTATAGGAGTGCGTTGCCATACCATTGGCTATATGAATACCAACAGAGCTGTTCTGCATGCAATTAGAATGTGAGAGACACCAATTGGTGCACAGGCCATCTGCTGCTCATGAGCATTACCTACAAAAGGCAAGCTGTTGTCTATGCAAAACAGATGTTCACCCTACATCCATGAGAGAGAGAGAGAGAGAGAGAGAGAGAGAGACAGAGAGAGACAGAGACAGTGACAGAGAGAAACACTGAGAGAGAAAAAACAATCAGGATATAACCACCTACACTTGGAAAAAAAAATAAGGTATGTCAAACAAGTAAGCATGTAATGGACTGCAGTAGGGGGTATGTAAGAATGGGAAATAGGAAGTTTAACATATATGTATCAACAATACTTGTTATTCTGATATATTGCTGATCGGAATCGATGGCCATAGCATCTGGGTCTGTCTGCAGTGACACAGATTATAGCTCAGACCCCTGAGTCACCCAAGGAAAGGATGCCTCACATATGACTACTACTGGAGTGTGTGTTGAACAATACTGACCCTGACAATGCTAAGCAAGCTACTGAGATATCATACATATCCATATCTTACTTGTGAATACAACTATGATATACTTGTTTGTCTTAGAAATGTGAGAGACCTATACATGGTATTTGCATAGTAAAGTACTGTTGCAGATGTGTGTGTTGAACTGCATGTGATATACTGAGCTAATACCATGTCACTCTCCAGTGTAATGTACACTGACCATATGTGTACCTCATATTTGTAGTCATTTACTCATAGAGGTGTGTTATGTCTGGCAAATCCTTGGCAAATCTGTAAAGACTGATATTGCAACATCTCATTCTTTTTCCTCTGCTGTTCCAATTAGGGGTCGCCACAGTGGATCATGTGTTGCCATTTCTGCCTGTTCTCTGCATCTTGTTCTGTCACACCAATCACCTGCATATCCTCTTTCACCACTTCCAGAACCTTATCTGAGGCCTTCCTCTTTTCCTGTTACCTGGCAGCTACATCATTACCATCCTTTTCTCAATATACTCAGCATCTCTCCTCCACATGTCCAAACCAATGTAATCTTGCCTCTCTGGCTTTGTCTCAAAACTGTCTAAGATGGGCTGACCCTCTCATATACACATTGCTAATCCTGTGCACCCTCGTCACACCCAGTGAAAATCCTAACATATGTAACTCTGCACATCAAGCTCTGAGTCCTGCCTTTTTGTCAATGCCACTGTCTCCAACCCATATGACATATCTGGTCTCACTACCCTCCTGGAGACCTTCTCTTTCACTTTTAGTGGTACTCATCTGTCACAAATCACTCCTGACACTCTTTTACACCCTCTCCATCCTGCCTGTACTCTCTTATTCACCTGTCCTACAGTTTTCATTACTCTGATATGTTGATCCCAGTCATTTCAAGACATCTTCTTTGGCCAACTATACTCCCTGCATAATCAACATTCCGCTATCCTCCCTCTCATTCACACACAGATATCATAGTCCTGCTGACCTTCATTCCTCTCCTCTCTAGAGCATGTCCTCACTTCTTCAGGTTCTCCTAAATCTGTTCCCTACTCTCAATACAGTTCACAATATCATCTGCAAATGTCATATTCAACAGGACTCCTGTATGATCTTGTTTGTCAACCTGTCCATCACCATTGCAAATAAGAAAGGGCTCACATATGATACCTGATATCCTCCCAATTCCACCTTAAATGCATCTGTCACTCTCACTGCAGACCTCACAGCTGTCACACCACCCTTGTACATATCCTGTACCACTCTTACATATATCTCTGCCACTCATGACTTCCTCATACAATGCCATAACTCCTCTCTAGGCACCCTGTCATATGCTTTCTCTAAGTCCAGAAAGACACAAAGCAGCTCCTGACCTCCAATGTACTTCTCCATCAACACTCTCAGAGCAAACATCACATCTGTACTGTCTTTTCTGGCATGACACCATACTCCTGACCACTACTCATCGCCTCCCTGCTTAACCTAGCTGTCACTATGTTTCTCATAACTTCATGCTGTGACTGATCAATGTTATCCCTCTGTAATTACTACAGCTCTGCACATTAACCTTTTTCTTAAAATGGCACCCAAACACTTTCTCTCCACTCCTCATGCAACCTCTCACTTTCCAAGATATCATTAAACAATCTGGTTAAAAACACCACTGCCATTTCCTCTAAACATCTTTAGGCTTCCACAGATATGTCATGTGGACCAACCGGTTTTCCAGTACTCATCCTCTTCATAGTTATCCTTAATTCCTCATTACTAAGCCATTGCACTTTCCGATTCACCATACCCACATCATGCCACCTTCTCTCTCTCATTCTCATCATTCATCAGTCTCTCAAAGTACTCTGTCCATCTGCTCAACACACTTCCCTTGCTTGTGAGTACATTTCCCTCATTATCCTTTATCACCATTATCTGCTGCACATCTTTTCTAGCTCACTCCCTATGTCTAGCCAGTCGGTATGAGTCCTTTCATCCCTCTTTAGTGTTCAACCAGTCATACAACTCTTCATATGCCTCATCCTTAGCCTTTGCCACCTCTCTCTTTGCCATGCACCTCATCTCCTTATACTTCTGTCTACTTTCCTCATCTCTCTGACAATCCCAGTCCTTCTTCCCCAACCTCTTTCTCTGTATACTGTCCTGTACTTCCTCAGTTCACCACTGGGTCTCCTTGTACAACATCCTGCATCCACATGTCACACCAAGCACCTTTCTAGCCATCTCCCTTACTAGCTCTGCTGTACTTACCCAGATATTTGGTAAATCGTCACTGCCACCCAGTGCCTGTCTTAACTCTTCCCTGAACTCCACCTCACAATCACCGTTTTCCAGTTCCCACCATTTGATCCTTGGTGCTGTCATCACACTCCTCCTCTTCTTGATCACCAATGTCATCTTACAGATCGACATTCTATGCTGCCTAACTAAACTTTCCCCTGTCACCACTTTACAATCTCCAGTCTCCTTCAAACTGGCCCTCCTACATTGGATATATTCCACCTGTGTGCATCTTCCTCAACTCTTGTACGTCACCCTATGCTCCTCCCTCATGTTATAGTTATTCATGTTATTCACCAAAGCCATGTCATCCTTTTTGCAAAATCCACTACCATCTCACCATCTGCATTCCTTTGCTTAACACCATACATACCCATCAGTTCCTCTTCCCCTCTGTTCCCTCCACCAAAATGCCCATTGAAATCTACTGCAATCACCACACTGTCACCCTTGGGTACAGTCAGCACCATGTCATCCAACTGACTTTGCATTTCTCTTTTTCATCCATTGCACAACCAACTTGCATAGATATGCACTAACAACAGTCATCATTACACCATCAGTTTCCAGCTTCATAAACGTCACTCTATCAGACACTCATTTCATCCTCCAAAAACACTCTTGGCATACTGTTCCTTCAGGATAACCTCTAACCCCTTTCTCCTTGCATCTATACCATGATAGCACAATTGTGACCTGCCTCACATACAGCTAGCCATACTCCCCTTCCATCTGGTCTCTTGCATACACAATATATATATATATATATATATATATATATATATATATATATATATATATATATATATATATATATATATATATATATATATATATATATATATATATATATATATATATATATATATATATATATATATATATATATATATATATATATATATATATATATATATATACCCTTCCCCTGGCCATCATATCAGCTAGCTCTGTCCCTATACCAGTCATACTGCCAACATTAAAAGTTCTTAACCTCACTACCACACTCCTAGCCATTCTCCTCTTTTTCTGCCATATGAGTGTTGTACATCCTCCAGGCTATGTCTGTCAATGCAAAGGCTACTGTGCTATCGAATGACTCAAGTGTGTTACAGCAATATTAAGACAGTGTCACTAATTTTGTCCCATTCCCCCCATCTATTTGTGGCATCCTACAATTGTCCTGCTCTAAAAGGTTGAGAGGGATGACTGGGCAGCAAGAATGTGAATACAGTGTGCCATACTGACAGAGAACAGAAATGTATATCAGGTATTACCTGTGCACATGTCAGTATGAGTAGGTCTATCTGGCTGCCTCGTATCAACAGACATGGGATGTAAAATGTCAGTTAATTAAGCTGTACATGTTGTACAAGTGTGTAATCTTAGTTACTGTGCATCCAAAAGAGTGACATTTATACAGGTACTGGTTGTTGCATTGCCCTGATACAGCCATAGGTACTACAATAAGCATGACTATCAGTTTGAAATTGGAGAGGTGTCCAAATGTGTTATAACTTTGTGTCCATGCCTACTCTATACAGCTATATGAACACCTACATAGCTGTATCGACTCAGCAATACCTTACTTGCAAAACCTGCCTCCACCAAAGTAGAGTAATCCCCTTTGCTAGATGGCAGCAATACACAAACCACAAACTTGGTCCCTATATTGGCTGTACAGGGCAAAGAAAGAGCAGGCACCAACCTGGCATCAAGTCAGCCATTGTCTGAACAAGCATATAAGGTCACAGGTGGATTACTGTAAGGCTAACTATAAGTACGAATTAGACACATCCACCAAGGCCAATTACAAGGCCATCTTCCCATATGTCTGCAATCTCAAAGGCAACAAACCAACCCAACCTGTAATGGTGGTCAGTCAGACCACATACACACACAACATAGCTATAGCCAACCTGCTGCAGATAAGGTTAAGGCAAACATCACCCCCCCCAGCATCACTATAGGTGTATGTGCACAGCACCTGCACCCCACCCCTCATCACCAGTGAGCAGGTGCTATTGTCTGCTGAAAGACAACAAACGTACGTATCCATGGGCCATGATAACATCCCTGTCCGCATCCTACATGAACTCAGGCATGTGCTCCCGGCTCCATCGCACAGTGTAGTCACACCAAGCCTTGGCATCATCCACACCCCATCCACAATGAAGATGGCCAATGTCATCCATCTACAAAGACCTGAATGAGGAATAGAGGATTATGCAATTAACTGGCCCTCATTGGGGGGAACATGACACATCAGGAGCAGGAGTACAATGCAAGCTGATACTGTGCTGATAGATTACAAGAGTATGGTGAGGTTGTGAGTGGTGGTTACTGGTATTCAATGTACATGTGGAGGTTCTGTACATACTTTTGCCAAATGTATGAGGTCCTGCGATGTGTTTCCCTGTTTATGTATACCAGGTGCAATGTCGCATCAAAAAAGGGCAACATTTTCAGCAGCTGAGACTACCATCATCATTGAAGCCATACTATAGTACCATGCAATTATGTTCTGCCAGAGCCAGCAACATCTGTGGGAGAGGACTGCCCTGTGGGATGACCTTGTCCACAGGGTAAATGATGTCAGCCTGTACACATGTACATACAAGAAGGTCCGGCATTGTGCAACTGACCTCATATGCCAAGCTCAGCAAAGGGCTGCTGCAGTGGCCAGGGACCACACAGCCACAGGTGGGGGCCCAGCCATGCAGCCCCCACTAACACCCACCAAGGAGCTCCTTGCCAACCTTAGGGCACCCATCCCAGTACACCATCAGGGTAGAGACCCCCACCATGCTGGAGGTGGGTGGCACCCAGACAATGGACGAAGACCCAGGTAAGGCCCCAGAGGAGATTACTAGACTAGATTAGCAGACATACTTGCATCTGTAGAGTATCTACGTACAGGTGTCAGGTTAGATTGCAGATGTGGATGGGGTTTTCTAATCCACAGAAGTGCACATCTATGGTGAAGGACAGCAAATTGTGTAGTATTGGGGGTTGTACTGTAAATGTGCAGACATGTTGCATCCATCCTGTATCAATGCCACATGTGAGTCTGCTGACAATACTTCTTTCCCACAACTATCTAGGTCCAACTGGTCTGCATGTGGGACGACAGTGTAAAGCTGATGAGTATGGAATTGTTCTGTTGTGGTTTGCTCATACCCCAGGCATGTGAAGGGCATGCAATTTACCATGCACATTATTGTCACTCATAGCCGTATTGTTTTATGTGCATGTTCACTTGTGGTGGGGTTACCTATATTGCATCACAGTGGTCAACACAGGGACCTATCTGAAGAGAATGTAACATTCCTGTAGAATACCTCACAACCTGTCAGTGCAAGACTTCTGGAAAGAGTCCAGCAAAATGGGGGAACAAATGGCCTAAGGTAGGGACATATGTGAAACATTACTCATACAGTGGATATAAACACTATACACACCCCTGTTAAGATGCCAGGTGTTTGTGATATATACAAACTGAAACCACAATAAGTCAGTCCATACCCTTTCCAACCTTTAATATGACCCAAAACAGGAACAATTCACTTGTAAAACCAACCAGCGTTGTTGGGCACCAAATACGAAGTATACAAACCTTACAATAAGCTGGATGTATATGTGCACACACCCTTTAGATAATATTTTATTGCAGCAGCTTGCGATTTACTGACAGCATTCAGCCTGCTTATGTACACACCTGCCATCAAGTAAAGGCACTCTGAGTAACATCAAATAACAGTCTGCTGTCCAAGTAGTATATTCGTGACATTTCCTCAGTTGCCTTCAACAGCAATCTGGTTGGGAGTGTTATGGGAGAAACCTGATGGGGTTGGTGTCTTGGAGTGTCCTGGGTGTAGGAGTATATTAATACCTTACTAGAAACTTTGTGGTTTATGTTGATGAGTTTGCTGGAGTTTAAAGTGAAGTTTTTATTTTTTGTCAAGAAGTATTGATTTTTTAGTGGCATTTTTCAGCTGTTTAAAGTTTTGATGATCAGTTAGGTTTTTAGTAGTTCTCCATTTGGCCCAGGTTTTGTTTCTCAGTAAGATTTTAAGCCTAGTCTCTTTTGTGAGCCATAGAGCACTTTAGCTCCTAGTTCGAACAGTGCAAGAGGGGGCATGGTATTCCAGGATTTGTAAGAATTTAGAGTTAAAGTATGACACTGCTTCTTCAAGAAGGATGTGTTTTAGGGGTGAATAATCACAAACCTTAAGTTCTGCTTGGAAGCTTACTAGGTTAAAATTTTTATTGTTCCGGTTAGTTCAAAAGATGGTTTGGTTGGGAATAAAGGTCTTTTGTCTAATTATATAAGTAAGTGAGTGGTCACTAATGTCATCAGGAAGGGTACATGCTTTATATGAGAGGGGATGGATATTTACTAAGATCCAGTCTAAGGTGCTTTCTTTGTTACTGGGTTTATGGATTCTGGTGAGGGTGGTGATTGTTTGGGAAAACCCAGATAAGTTTATATGTGTAGTTGGTTTGGCAGAAGTACAGCTATTCCAGTCTATATTAAAATCACCAAGAACTATGGTTTCTTGTGGGAAGGATGTAGAAAGCCAGCTGAGGGTACTTTCAAGGGTATTGATGTTATTGCCTGGAGGTAGATAGGAGCATAATATGTAGATGGATACATAACATCACAATGCAGAATGGGAACCAAGAAATGTTTTAACTGTAGTTGCTGTAATGATCTGTATGACAATGCAGATACATTTATACACCTGACAACTAAATACATTTTTGCCCTTAAAGCCCCCATAAGCTGTAATACTACCCAGGTGGTATACCTGGCTACATGCACAATGTGTATGTCATTTTATGTAGTTAAAACCACCAGAAAATTAAGAGAGCAGATAGTAGAACATAAATCTGAAATAATAAGGAAGGTATTGACAAATGCACTAAGTAAGCACATTCTTGATAGCAATGATACACATAAATTCAGGTTTAGGGGTATATGTACAGTAGATATGGGGGTTAGAGGGGGTGATATGAACAATACATTAGAATTAAAGGCATATGTATGGATAGTTAGGCTTCAAGCAGATTCCAAACCTAGTCTCAACAATGCAGTTAGTTTAAAGCCGATATTAATAAAAAGGCAAAGAGAGAATATTTAATTTAAGGTAATTTTAAAGTTATGTGATGTTTTAAATAGTATTGTTATTGAATTGAATGATAAATGTAAAGTTTTAGAAATGTAATTCTATGTATTAAGAGTGCTTTTTCTTTAAAAACCTAACTGGTAATTAGGATGATAGGCTGGCTGTAGCATGTGATTTTAAATTGCTCCTTTTCTAAACAATGTAAGAACTTATTTTTTTCATGTACTGATGAAGGGTGGTTAACCTGAAAGCTTTGCATTAAAAGATTTTGCATGAGTAATAGAGTGTGTACCTTATTAGCCAGGATGCATCATTGCTGTTAGTACCACTGACCGAATGTAGTCTGACATGCTGTATTCTGTTTGTGTTAAAGATGTCTATGTGTCTGCAGGCTGAAGCTCTGCAGACATTCCCAAGAGGGAGTATGGCAGAGTGGGAATACACTAACCAAGTCATAGGCAAGATACATCTTTATATGTACATGTACCAGGTGTGTACACATGCATCAGTGTGTGAGGGACACTGTTGTCAGACAGTGTGACCTTGCATACATACCCCTTGTTACAGACAGGTAGCCTTCAGACATGTCATCTCAGTGTTGTATAGTACCAGAGGCTCATACATACAGAACAGTTTACTGCAGTGCTCTCAGCAGGTCCCTCACAAGCATAGCCATTACATTAACTGCAACAAATACACCTGTGAACACCTGTTGGTCCTGCCATTTCTTTCCCATACATGCAACCCTGATGCAGTTGATGAAGGCAAGCATGATACTGTGTAGGAAAGGTTTGTGATATGTATTCCTGAGTTCACCGAATGGAACAGGGAAACAAAATGGTATATCCTTTGCATACGCACAGTAAGGACTGAAACAGGGGCTGTGCATACAGTAACGCAAACACAATGGCAATAGACAGATTAGTAAACCTACAGTTTCACTTTGATGTATTGTAGTACTACATACACATGACATGCCCCACATTGATTATATGCATGGGACATAACACACCTCCTCTTACAGAACATAATATTGTGAATGACTTCATGGATGGTGAGATAACCCACCAGAAATAGCATATGGAGTCATGTATTGCTCCTACAAGCCTAGACAAGTAATAGTGTAGCAGATGTTGTAGCAGCATGATGTTTCAGTCAGGTATGATACCTGATGCTGGCATGTGTGTCACTACACTCACTGTGGCTGATATGGCAATAATATCACATACATGGGCATTGTTAAGGGACACAGACCACATATAGGTTGCATATATCTGGATAGTCCATACACATATGTACAGAGGACTGGTATGGCCTGCACAATGGTTTAACATGCTGCATATGAGTCAGATGCTGTGACCACACCATCTAAAGTAATGCCATTGGGACGTGGCAAACAGGTGTGGATGGTACACACATTAAAATGGTATTAGCCACACAGGATATGATCTTCACCCAAACACACACATACAGTTGCCAGTATTGAATTAGAACCTTTATCTATCTAGATATTATTACTATATTATTACGCAGTTATTAGCTGCACCATGGAGTTTATTTTCACCTAGTCCCAAGGTACTTCTAAGGTGAATGACATCAGTAGGCATAGTAAAGTAGGGTGATGGGAAGTTTACATGGTGGTACACAACTCAAAATGGTATAACCCACACAGTATATGACTCTCACACAAACAGTTGCCAGTATTGAGATTTGAACCCCTACCTATTTAGTTATTTCTACTATAGTGTTACAGTTTTCAGACGCGCCATGGAGCTTACATGATTTCACCTCATCCCAAGGTACTTCTAAAGTGAATGACAGCAGCAGGCCTAGTAAAGTAAGGTGATAGGAAGTTTACATGCTGGTACACAACTCAAAATGGTATAGCCCACACAGTATATGATTCTTACACAAACACACACACTTACTTGCCAGTACTGAGATTAGAAGCCCTTCCTATCTAGTTATTTGCACTATAGTGTTACACAGTTAGCACTTACTGGGCAGACAGCTGGCCAAAGGTGCTGATAACTGCACAGCTGAGGTAAACTATTACAGGTGCCAGAAAGTCTGCCTTCAGTTTTTCCCTTGGATGTTGCTAGTTCTTTCTCTCTTGCACTTCAAATAGCCTAATAGCTTTGCACTTCAACAGGTTTTAATATCAATTTTCTAGCACACCTGAGAGCCACCAGGAGTGGTTCTTCCCATGGAATTAGCTTCAGTACTTAATAGTTATAACCACCTCTCCTGGCATGCTTAAAGTGCAGTCCTCTGTGCTTTTGCCCATTATCCTGATGACCTTGGGCATTCTGAGGCATTGTTGCAACTGCCTCATATGCACAGGCAACCCTCTCATCTAAACTCCCAGCACTCTGACTTGTGAGAGATACCTCTATATCACCGAATTGGAAGATATGCACTCTCCAGCAAAGACTGGACTAGCTGGTAAAGAGGAGAAGGGTCAACACCTGCACCATGCCATGTGGAACACATACCCCTCCAGAACACCCACTATCACAGCTCTGACAAATAAACAAAAAACACACACCTACCTTCACAGAGGCACTCAATAGACATTTACCCAAACAGCAGAGACCACCAAGACAGACACCCACTCAACCACCAGAACACAGCACAGACCACAGGACACATATCTCACATACACAGTGTGCTCCTCCACCTAAGCCCCTAAGGCTAACCACCTTGCCCAATACAGTAATCATATGTAACTCAAAAGTATAGCACACAGCTGTCCCACTCACAAGGTTGAATATGGAGACAGTAACAGTCAGCTGTCTAGCAGGTGCCAGAAGCCAACACATAACACACCCAGTTAGGTCCCTCCACAACAGTTACAAGTATCACTCTGTCATTGTCCCTGTGTGTGTGAATGATCTGAGACATACTTCCTTGGGCTACAAGAAAAGAGACATGGTGGGGCACTCAGATTATGTGGGCCAGGCAGGTATTACAGTAGCCCTGAGCAATATACTACTTTCACCCAGAATGATACCGCAGTATAAACAACAAATGATTGACTTCAACAATTAGCTTAAGTCTCTAGAGCCATTCTCGGGGGCTCCAGTATTTGTCTGCTTGGGATTACATGATTGACAGACTGTGAGGGCTTGCCTGAGATGTCCTGCATCTGTCACCCCTGGGTTTCCAGGTACTGGCTAAGTGTCTTGCCACCCCTATAGTGCCTTTTTAGGCAGTGTTCTATATCAAATTACCACCATAATAGCTGTACATAAATGCAATCTGAGAGTCATGCTGCTCAACACTAGACATCCACAATGCGAGAAGCATCACTCAAAGCACTCCTCAAAATGGAGAACATTGACATTTGTGCTGTAACAGAGACTTGGTTTACAACAGCAGACAGCACCACCGCACTACCAGGCTATAACCAATTCCACAACTGTCAGCCCCAAAACATGGGCCACAGCTCCAAACACATTGGTGTCTCCATATTCATAAAAGATATGCATGCCTCCAGACTAGTATCCCCACATAAAGCATCTGAGACACTTCAGGGACAACTGACATTCAGTAATAGTGCAATCCAAGTCATAGCCTGCTATAGGTCCCCATGTCCCTAGTCTCTCAATCCACATTCCTCAAAACCCTGGAATCTATCAAGGTCCAAATCAACACTCTCATTCTAGGAGACTTCAACTATCTGTTCATCAACTGGGAAAGATACTCAAGCACCAATACACTGGCCAAACAGTTCATAGAATTCATCAGTTCCCATGCCCTGGACCAGTTCATTCTGACACCAGTAGAGGAAGCAACATCCTTGACCTGTGTTGATTACTAACATATGGGACTGTTGCTTTACAGCAGTAGTCAATCCCTACCTGGTCAGATTCAACATAGAGTAATCACCATGGAAATCCACATCTCACCCACACCCCCCACAAAAGTAACCACCATGAAAAAACTTCTCCAAAGCTGATGTTGGACTCCTTAAAATAGAAGTGGTGAACTTCACAGCACCCATGCCAATGGAATGTACCTGCAGGACTGCCGAATCATACACAAATTAACCTTACAAACATGTACTTCAAAGCATGGAACTAGCCATACCCAACAGAACCATGACACTCTCCTCCAAACACTGCAGGCCAATCTGGTGGTCCCCTACCATTAATAACATGTAAAACAGAAGGAAAAAACTGTTGCAGACAAAGGTGGAGTTCCAAGAGTGGTAAAAACTCCCTTATTAGCCTCAACAACAACTTGAGATCCCTTGTGAAATCATCTAACATAAGCTATGACAGGCAGAATTGCAGCAGACACTGACAACAATCACAAAGCCTTTGCTAGTTATATCCAGATCCTCTACTGCAATAGCCAGAAGTGCTCTGAATTACTGCACAATTCCACCTCCTATACTGAGCCAACAGATATTGTCAACATTCTTGCCAATACATTCAATGCCAGCGTTACCCCTCTCAGCCCCCATGGGAACAATCAGAGTGCCAGAAGAAAGCCAGGCACCCAGGATTATTGCCACCCAGGTTAAACCTGCATTGTCCACGGGCAAGAATACAGATTCCATGGGACCCAATATTATCCATGGCTGTGTTTTCCATGAACTACAAAGATACCTGGCACCACATCTATGTGCCCTGTTCAGTCACAGCTTCATCTCAGGCTTTGTCCCTCCCAAATGGCACACTGCTACAGTCATCCCTCTCCATAAAGGTGTAGCAAGTACAGACCCTGGGAATTACCTGCCCACTAGCCTGCTGAGTCTGATATGTACAGCTAGTGAGCACAGCATCAGGGACCTGATCGACAAACATATAGGTAATCTCCTAATTCTGGACCCCACACAGTTTGGCTTTGTGAAAGGGAGATCATGACTGCTCAACCTGGTTGACTGCTTTGAGTCAGTCACCAGGGCTGTGTATGACAGTAAGGCATTGCACGCAGCATACATATCTCTGGCCAAGGGTCTTGATACCATTCCTCAGTCAGGTATTACTGATGAACCCACCAAACTAGGCATCCACCCCTTTGTCATGGGGGGGGTTGCAAATTGGCTCACAGATAAAACACACAGTGCAAAAGTACCGAGCTCCAAGTCAGACTGCCAACCTGTCATGAGTGAAATCCCACAGGGATCACTCCTGGGTACTCTCCTGCTCAGAATTTACTTCTCAGGAGTCCAGGCCAACACAAAGGAACTCTGGCTGACCAAGTTCACAGACAACTGCAAGCTGGGAGCTATCATTAACTCCAGAACTGATGCAGTCATCCTACAGAAAGATCTCACTGAGACCACTGACTGGTGTGGAAATCATGGCCTGAAGCTTAACACCACAAAATGCATCATCACTCCCTTTGGTAAAAACTCAGTCTGTGGTCATCAATGGGAGCCCACTGAACAATGTACACATTATAAGAGATCTGGGGACTCTGGTTGACAGCAACCATTCCTTTAACCAACACATTGCCACTGTGGTCAGGAATTCATTCTATGTGGCACATCTCATTATCAAGGGTTTTGCATTCAGGAAGAAAGAGATCATCATCACTGTGTACTCTTCCCTCATTGGATCAATCATCAAGTATAAAGTCCCATTTGACACATATCTCACTAGACACCTGCAACACCCGGAGAGGCCACAGAAGTATCTCACAAAGAATATCCTAAACATTAAACACATGTCCTACACAGACAGACTCAAAAGACTACAGCTATTCTCTGACTCATATCACATACTTAGAGATGATCTCTTCTTGCCTTGCAAAGCCATGTCTTCCCAAGCACTTTTAGAAATGGTATATCTAAAGACATCCCAAACTCTCTGCACAAGACACTGCAGGGACCACAACCTCATTACCACAATCAACACAACATGCTGGAAGCACAGCTTCCTCACCCAGTGGCTACACATGCCCTGGAATAGACTTTATATACATGTCAAACAAAGGACCTAGATGACACTGTTCCAGTGAAATCTTGATGAGTGGATTGGGTAATAGAAAGTTTCCCCCCTTGCATCACTCCAGTGGCTCTACTTGATGGAGGCACTGGGAACTAATGTTGGGTGGCACAATGGCAGAGCACTGCTATAGGCAATGCTTGCAAAGGCTCTATGAACCTATAAGAGTAGTGACATCACCACGACTGATAAAGTAGGCCAGTGGGTGGGAAACTTATCAAAATACTTCTTCCTACAAACATACACACTTATTCATCCACACATTTGCCAGATCTGAGAATAGAACCCATGTCTATCTAGTTAATTGTATTACAGTGTTGCACAGTTATTGCAAGAGTTACACAGTTTACTGGGTTGACAACTGGTTAAAGGTACTGATAAGGGGAATGACATCTGCAGGACTGATAAAGTAGGGCAGTGGGTAGGAAACATATCAAAATACCTCTTCCTACAAAGATGCAAACACACACACACACACACACACACACACACACACACACACACACACACACACACACACACACACACACACACACACACACACATGCACACACACACACACACACACACACACACACACACACACACACACACACACACACACACACACACACACACACACACTTGCCAGATCTGAGACTAGAATCCCTGCCTGTTTGTACTATAGTGTTACACAGTTATCACACATGCTGCAGAACTTACTGGGCTGACAACTGGCCAACGGTGCTGATTAGGGGAATGACATCAACAGGAGTGATAAAGTGGGGCACTCGGAAGTGTTGTGGATGGGAATGGCATAAAACTGTTTTCACCTACAAACACACACTCCCTCACTCTCACATACACAGCTGTCATACACTTGCCAGTATTAAAATTAGAACCTCTACCTATCTAGTTATTTGTATTATAGTGTTACACAGTTATCACATGCACTACAAAGCTTATAGGTGTGATTAGTCTTTAATGGTACTTTTAAGGTGAATGACAGCAGCAGATCTTGTGAAGTAGGGCAATGTGAAGTGTACTGAGTGGGAAGAGTCTCCTAATACCTATGGACACACACACACACACACACACACACACACACACACACACACACACACACACACACACACACACACACACACACACACACACACACACACACACACACACACACACACACACACACACACACACACACACACACACATGCAGGTGATGTGATATTATAAACCCAACCTCAGTACTGTTACACAATGGGGTTCATCTTTTATGCTGTCATGTGCAACTGTTTACAACTGGTATGCCACTGTCCACAGCAGGACATCACTGTATACCATTCAGGGTACCCGTGTGTGTGATTCACTCTGTCTGTGCCCCCTGCGTCTTTCTGTCTCTCTCTCCATCACTGTCTGTCTCTCACCTCCCCACATCTATGTGTGTGTATGCTTGATATAAATTGTTATCTGTTGCCCACATATATGTGTGTGTGGATCTCACACAAAAGATGTAGATATATCACATATGAGCCACCTGCAGCTAGTGATGGCTTGCCTGATATGGCTGTTGTGTGTGTGTGTTTGGGGGGGGAGTGAGGTGTACATACCTGTCAGTATGCACATACATATATACACAGTACAGTCATATATTCCAATGTAGGTTCCAACATGTCCTGTGATTCTCAAGTATAGGAGCATGCTGAGTGTGATCTTCTATAGTTAGAATGGGATTCCATTCCAGAGATAGTTGTACTCAGTCCAGGGTTTTGTGTTCTACAGCCATACCTCTCAGTAGTACACATGACTTTCCTCAGGATAATTGTTTTGTTTAGCAGACATTTTATGACATATCTGTAGTCTGGAACTGCAATGTATTGTGTCATTACCTAGTGCCAGACATCCTCAGATCAACACAGTGCTTTACCAGAGGAATACTAATTGTATGATGCATACACCAATATTATGAGGGCAGCTATGTACATTCTCACCTAAGGCCATTAGTGAGATATGGCTATAGCTAGTTTAATAATGACTTGGCTGCATAAATAGCCCAGCAACCTGGTGATATACTGGCTGGGAATCTCCTGCTCATGTGGTATCTTCCTAACCTGACATGTCATATCCTTGTGTGGCTATACTTCTCACCTGTACATTTTTTGGCAGGTTATCCAGGTGTTTGGCTAGTGGTTTTATCCTTTCTATGTAAACTTGTGTTTTTATGGCAAGTTAGTTACGTATAATTGAAGAGTGATGTTACAAAATAATGACAGACATTACTGTTTCAGCTACATAGCCTTCAGACAATTCTCACTACCACAACCCCCTCACCCTACCAACTTTCTCAGTATGTAAGGATGATATTTACAACACATGCCTACCATTATGCCTTTGTTCCACTTTTATTTCTGCCCTTGTGCAGACATCTTGCTGTCAGAGGTTGGGAGTTATGAGTGTGGGTACAGAGTGCATTCAACTTTGCAGGCATGTCCATTATATGTTAAAGCGAATATAAGAAAAAGGATTAGTGAGAATGACCACTGGCAGCAGTACCAAAAAGAGCTTATATTCACAAAATCATTGACAATTCTGCTGCACATTCTTCAAGATGTCACTAATATGTGTAGTATATCCCACATAGAACTGTGACTTCCAGGTATGTCAGTGGCAGAGCAGTGGGTGCCACTGACATGCATAACAGTTGGCATGGCAGTTATCTGCACATGGCCCTGTCAAAGGAAGCACTGTACATATAGTACTACAAGACGACTGCCAGGAGAACGTGCTGGCCAGATCCAGATAGTATTGACCACACATACACATAGCTCATTGACCCCTGCATTTTATGGACTGGCAGCATGTTTTCATGTGTATATTGGTACAGCCCTGCCAATGTGTGTTATGCTGCTATGTCCCTGCAAACATACATGTTACTGCATTTGTATTTGGGTATATGGGGGGAGACCTGTCAACTGTACACATTTGCAGACTGCGGTGATATTTGCTTTACATTTTGGTTCCATTTACCATACTATTATGCCCTGTCTTGAGGACTAGAGGTATATCAGTAAAAAGCCCAGGTCTGAGGCACAGGGTGAATATATATATATATATATATATATATATATATATATAAATATATATATATATATATTTATATATATATATATATATATATATATATATATATATATATATATATATTGTATTTGTTGTCCAGGCTAGTCAAACTGGATGCAAGTCCATTTTCAGTAGAGGCCTGGGGAGATAAGCTCCATTAAGCTAATAAAATGCAAAAGAATAATAATAATAATTAGCATCAAAGTACACAACAACAATATACTAGAAAACAATTTACATGGGTATCTAATTAATGATATGCTAGCATTATCTCAAGAGAGAAAGCTATAAGAACAAGTAATTATAAGGTAGAAACATATTCACACAGTAGAAAGCTTGATATTCATCACATAGAAGGCTAGCAAGTAATATCATACTCTATGAGATAACTAAGAAAAATCTAGTTAAAATGATTTTAGAAGCTTCCAAATTCTACACACCAAGTGAAAAAGGTAGCAAATATATACATAATAGACACATGTGCTTACAGTAGAATGATTGTTATGCGGGTTTATACTCAGAGGTAGTTTCCCAGGAAGACTAGGCTAGAAACAGAATTAAGGTAGCTTATTGAGCCCACTATCTGAGATCTGGGAAACAGGTACACAGAGAGAGCAGCAATAGAGATTGGTGAGGACATGGAAAGAAAGGAGAGTATTAGTCTGGGTTAGTGCATGTGCATAGTCATTGTGTTTTAAGGAGTATTTTTAGTTGCTTTTTGAAAAGTGGCATTGAAGAAAGAGATGATAGTTCACTGGGAAGCCTGTTCCAGGTTTTCCCCACAGAGTTAGAAAAAAAAGAGTCACCTACTTTATTGTTGGACTTATGGATGGCTACTAGTAATTTATTAGCTGGGCGAAGGGTTGTAAGATTTTTGTAGGGGGTGAAAAGGCTATAGAGTATTGGAGTATTACTGGGATGATACAAAATCTTGTGGATGATAGTAATTTGCTGAAATTGAAGCTGATTTTGCAGTTTTAGACATCCTAGCTGTTTATGAGTTTGACAATGGTGGGTTCTAAATGGGGAGCCACTGGTAAATCTGGCAATGTTGTTCTAGGAGTTTGCCAGTTTGTTGAAGTTGCTTTTGGATAGATTAGTATAAATAGGGAGGCATAGTGGAGGGTGGAGATAAGATGTGTGTGGGCAATGGTAGTTCTGGCTAAAGGAGTTAGGAAAGGTTTAATCCTGTAAAGTGAACCTAGTTTTCTATTAACTGATGCAATGGTTGAGTTAATGTGTTAATCAAAGTTAAGGTTGTGGTCAATTATTACACCTAAGAGTTTGGTGGTTGGGTAAGGTGATATGACAATGCCATTACTGGATACAACTGTGAGATCTATTGGGGAGGACTTTTGTGTAGGAGTGAACAGCAATAGTTTAGTTTTGGAGAGCTTAGGAGGAGGCAGCATTGAAGAAACCAGTTTTCTACTAAGTTAAATAGTTTTTGAGTGATGGATTGTAGTTCAGCTGAAGTAGCAGTGGCACAAATAAATGTGGAGACATCTGCATATTGTATGCAGGTAGCTTGAGGAAGATTTACATTTAGATCATTAATGAAGATAGAGAAAAGGAGAGGTCCCAAGATAGAGCCTTGTGAGACACCAAGGGTAATAGAGAGATATGTGGATAAATTATTGTCCCAAAGGACAGCTTGTTGTCT
Organism: Protopterus annectens; assembly: GCF_019279795.1. Taxonomy (NCBI): domain Eukaryota; kingdom Metazoa; phylum Chordata; order Ceratodontiformes; family Protopteridae; genus Protopterus; species Protopterus annectens. Next base: position 508,421,665 of record NC_056739.1, read on the forward strand.
ATTTTCTATGCAGGACTTGAACCATTGTACTACCTGTGTGTCTAGTGAAAGTGATTTAAGTATATTTATAAGTAAGTGATGGTTAACCATATCGAAGGCTTTAGAAAAGTCAATAAAGAGTGCAAAGGAAAGCATGTTGTCATTACAATTTTTGTTAATGCAGTCAGAAAAGGATAAGAGGGCAGTGGCAGCGCTATGCAATGGCCTAAAGCCAGGCTGACAATCAACTAGTAAGTTATTTTGGAGAAGTTGCTCAATAGTCGCCGGTGGATGCATTTTCCATGATTTTAACTAAAGGAGAGTGTAAGGCTATGGGGCGAAGGTTTGAGAGCTCGGTTGAGTTGCCATCTTTATGTAGTGGGATAATATGGGAGATTTTCCAAAGAAATGGGTTGGAACCTTCAGTAATGGTTTTATTTATCAGGATAGAAATGGGATAGGCAAGTACTTTTGCTGCATTTTGCAGGTATTCAGCTGGTAGCAGGTCAGCGGAGGGTGTGCATGGTTTACGTTTTTGAAGTTTTTGAAGTAGGGTGTACATGACGGATGTTGGAACTGGTTGTAAATGAAACATAGCAGGTAAGCTAGTGAAGGAGGAAGGCAAACCTGAGCTAACAGGTGGTAGGGAATTTGCTAGAGATTGGACGGTTTCAGTGAAAAAGATATTCAAAGCATCAGCAATCTGGTTGGGAGTGTTATGGGAGAAACCTGATGGGGTTGGTGTCTTGGACTGTCCTGGGTGTAGGAGTCTAGTAATACCTGACCAGAAACTTTCTGGTTTATGTTGATGAGTTTGCTGGAGTTTAAAGTAAAGCTTTTTTTTTTTGTCAAGAAGTATTGATTTTTTTAGAGGCATTTCTCAGCTGTTTAATGTTTTGATGATCAGTTAGGTTTTTAGTAGTTCTCCATTTGGCCCAGGTTTTGTTTCTCAGTAAGATTTTAAGCCTAGTCTCTTGGGGTGGGCACAAATGGACAACCCAGGTAAGCAGGGAGATTACTAGCTAGATTGCAGCATACTGATTGTAGATTCTACGTACAGGTGTCAGGTTAGATTGCAGATGTGGATGGGGTTTTCTAATCCACAGAAGTGCACATCTATGGTGAAGGACAGCAAATTGTGTAGTATTGGGGGTTGTACTGTAAATGTGCAGACATGTTGCATCCATCCTGTATCAATGCCACATGTGAGTCTGCTGACAATACTTCTTTCCCACAACTATCTAGGTCCAACTGGTCTGCATGTGGGACAACAGTCTAAAGCTGATGAGTATGGAATTGTTCTGTTGTGGTTTGCTCATACCCCAGGCATGTGAAGGGCATGCAATTTACCATGCACACTATTGTCACTCATAGCCGTATTGTTTTATGTGCATGTTCACTTGTGGTGGGGTTACTTATATTGCATCACAGTGGTCAACACAGGGACCTATCTGAAGAGAATGTAACATTCCTGTAGAATACCTCACAACCTGTCAGTGCAAGACTTCTGGAAAGAGTCCAGCAAAATGGGGGAACAAATGGCCTAAGGTAGGGACATATGTGAAACATTACTCATCGTGGATATAAACACTATACACCCCTGTTAAGATGCCAGGTGTTTGTGATATATACAAACTGAAACCACAATAAGTCAGTCCATACCCTTTCCAACCTTTAATATGACCCAAAACAGGAACAATTCACTTGTAAAACCAACCAGCGTTGTTGGGCACCAAATCATTACAAACCTTACAATAAGCTGGATGTATATGTGCACACACCCTTTAGATAATATTTTATTGCAGCAGCTTGTGATATACTGACAGCATTCAGCCTGCTTATGTACACACCTGCCATCAAGTAAAGGCACTCTGAGTAACATCAAATAACAGTCTGCTGTCCAAGTAGTATATTCGTGACATTTCCTCAGTTGCCTTCAACAGCAATCTGGTTGGGAGTGTTATGGGAGAAACCTGATGGGGTTGGTGTCTTGGAGTGTCCTGGGTGTAGGAGTATATTAATACCTTACTAGAAACTTTGTGGTTTATGTTGATGAGTTTGCTGGAGTTTAAAGTAAAGTTTTTTTTTTGTCAAAAAGTATTGATTTTTTAGTGGCATTTTTCAGCTGTTTAAAGTTTTGATGATCAGTTGGGTTTTTAGTAGTTCTCCATTTGGCGCAGATTTTGTTTCTCAGTAAGATTTTAAGCCTAGTATCTTTTGTGAGTCATGGAGCACTTTTGTTCCTAGTTCTAACACTACAAGTGGGGGCATGGTATTCCAGGATTTGTAAGAATTTAGAGTTAAAGTATGACACTGCTTCTTCAAGAAGGAGGTGTTTTAGTGGTGACCAATCACAAGCCTTAAGTTCTGCTTGGAAGCTTACTGGGTTAAATTTTTTGTTGTTCTGGGTAGTTCTAAAGATGGTATGGTTGGGAGTAAAGGTCTTTTGTCTAATTATATAAGTAAGTGAGTGGTCACTAATGTCATCAGGAAGGGTACCTACGTTATATGAGAGGGGATGGCTATTTACTAAGATCCACTATAAGGTGCTTTCTTTGTTACTGGGTTTATGGATTCTGGTGAGGGTGGTGATTGTTTGGGAAAACCCAGATAAGTTTATATGTGTAGTTGGTTTGGCAGAAGTACAGCTATTCCAGTCTATATTAAAATCACCAAGAACTATGGTTTCTTGTGGGAAGGATGTAGAAAGCCAGCTGAGGGTATTTTCATGGCACATGCAAGGCTTGCCTGAGGTAGATAGAGCATAATATGTAGATGGATACATAACATCACAATGCAGAATGGGAACCAAGAAATGTTTTAACTGTAGTTGCTGTAATGATCTGTATGACAATGCAGACACATTTATACACCTGACAACCAAATACATTTTGCCCTTAAAGCCCCCATAAGCTGTAATACTACCCAGGTGGTATATCTGGCTACATGCACAATGTATGTCATTTTATGTAGTTAAAACCAGAAAATTAAGAGAGCTGATAGTAGAACACATAAATCTGAAATAATAAGGAAGGTATTGACAAATGCACTAAGTAAGCACATTCTGATAGCAATGATACAAATTCAGGTTTAGGCATATATGTACAGTAGATATGGGGGTTAGAGGGGTGATAAGAACAATACATTAGAATTAAAGGCATATGTATGGATAGTTAGGCTTCAAGCTAAGATTCCAAACCTCTATTCGTACCAAATGGAAGCAGTTTAAAAGTCGATATTAGTAAAAGGCAAAGAGAGAATATTTAATGAAGGTAATTTTAAAGTTATGTGATGTTTTAAATAGTATTGTTATTGAATTGAATGTGATAAATGTAAAGTTTAGAAATGTAATTCTATGTATTAAGAGTGCTTTTTCTTTAAAAACCTAACTGGTAATTAGGATGATAGGCTGGCTGTAGCATGTGATTTTAAATTGCTCCTTTTCTAAACAATGTAAGAACTTATTTTTTTCATGTACTGATGAAGGGTGGTTAACCTGAAAGCTTTGCATTAAAAGATTTTGCATGAGTACACATACATGTGTATGTACCTTATTAGCCAGAAAGCATTATTGCTGTTAGTACCACTGACTGAATGTAGTCTGATATGCTGTATTCTGTTTGCGTTCCAGATGTCTATGTGTCTGCAGGCTGTGGCTCTGCAGACATTCCCAAGAGGGAGTATGGCAAAGTGGGAATACACTAACCATGTCATAGGCAAGGTACAGCTTTATATGTACATCTACCAGGTGTGTATGCATGCAGCGGTGTTAGAGGGACACTGTTGTCAGACAGTGTGACCTTGCATACATACCCCTTGTTACAGACAGGTAGCCTACAGACATGTCATCTCAGTATTGTGTAGTACCACAGGCTCATACATACAGAACTGCTTTCTGCAGTACTATTAACAGGTCCCACACAAGCATAACCATTACATTAACTGCAACAGATTCACCTGTCAACACCTGTTGGCCCTGCCATTTTTTCCCATACATGCAACCCTGATGCAGTTGATGAAGGCAAGCATGATACTGTGTAGGAAAGGTTTGTGATATGGATTCCTGAGTTCACCGGATGGAACAGGGAGACAAAATGGTATATCCTTTGCATACACACAGTAAGGACTGAAACAGGGGCTGTGCATACAGTAACCCAAACACAATTGGCAATAGACAGATTAGTAAACCTACAGTTCCACTTAGATGTATTGTAGTACTACATACACATGACATGCCCCACATAGATTATATGCATGGGACATAACACACTACCTCTTACAACACATAATGTTGTGAATTACTTCATGGATGGTGAGATAACCCACCAGAAATAACATATGGAGTCATGTTTTGCTCCTACAAGCCTAGACAAGTAATAGTGTAGCAGATGTTGTATCAGCATGATGTTTCAGTCAGGTATGATACCTGATGCTGGCATGTGTGTCACTACACTCACTGTGGCTGATTTGACAACAATATCACATACATGGGCATTGTTAAGGGACACAGACCACATATAGTTTGCATACATCTGGATAGTCCATACACATATGTACAGAGGACTGGTATGGCCTGCACAATGGTTTAACATGCTGCATATGAGGCAGATGCTGTGACCACACTATACAAAGTAATGCCATCAGGATGTGGTAAACAGGCATGGATGGTAGACACATTAAAATGGTGTAAGCCACACAGGATATGATCTTCACCCAAACAAACACATACAGTTGCCAGTATTGAAATTAGAACCTTTATCTATCTAGGTATTACTACTATATTATTACGCAATTATCAGCCACACCATGGAGTTTGAGTATTTTCACCTAGTCCCAAGGTACTTCTAAGGTGAATGACATCAGCAGGCATAGTAAAGTAGGGTGACGGGAATTTTACATGGAGGTACACAACTTAAAATGGTATAACCAACATAGTATATGATTCTCACAGATAACTGCAAAGCTGAGGTAAACTATTACAGGTGCCAGAAAGTCTGCCTTCAGTTTTTCCTTTGGATGTTGCTATTTCTTTCTCTCTTGCACTTCAAATAGTCTAATAGCTTTGCACTTCAACAGGTTTTAGTATCAATTTTCTAGCAGACCTGAGAGCCACCAGCAGTAGTCGTTCCTCATGGAATTAGCTCCAGTACTTAATAGTTATGACCAGCCTTCCTGGCATGATTAAGTGCAGTTCTCTGTGCTTTTGCCCATTAACCTGATACACTTGGACATTCTGAGGCACTGTTGCAACTGCCTCATGTGCACAGGCAACCCTCTCCTCTAAGTTCCTAGCACTCAGACTTGTGAGAGATACCTCATATCACGGAATTGGAAGATATGCACTCTCCAGCAAAGACTGGACTAGCTGGTAAAGAGAAGAAGGGTCAACACCTGCACCACACCATGTGGAACACATACCCCCTCCAGAACACTCACTATCACAGCTCTGACATACAAACAAAAAACACACACCCACCTTTACAGAGGCACTAAATAGACATTTACCCAAACAGCAGAGACCACCAAGACAGACACCCACTCAACCACAACAACACAGCACAAACCACAGGACACATATCTCACCTACACAGTGTGCTCCTCAACCTAAGCCCCTAAGGCTAACCACCTTGCCCAATACAGTAATCATATGTAACTCAAAATTATGGCACACAGCTGTCCCACTCACAAGGCTGAACATGGGGATGGTAACAGTCAGCTGTCTATCAGGTACCAGAAGCCAACACATAACACATCCAGTTAGGTACCTCCACAACAGTTACAAGTATCACACTGTCATTGTCCATGTGTGTGTGAGTGACCTGAGACACACTTCCTCAGCCCACATGAAAAGAGACATGGTGGGGCACTCAGATTATGTGAGCCAGGCAGGTATTACAGTAGCCCTGAGCAATATACTACTGTCACCCAGAATGATACCGCAGTGCAAACAACAAATGATTGACTTCAACAATTGGCTTAAGTGTCTAGAGTCATTCTCAGGGGCTCCAGTATTTGTCTGCTTGGGATGACATGATGGACAGACTGTGATGGCTTGCCTAAGATGTCCTGCATCTGTCACCCCTGTGTTTCCAGGTACTGGCTAAGTGTCTTGCCACCCCTATAGTGCTGTTTTAGGTGGTGTTCTAAATCAAATTACCACCATAATAGCTATACATAAATGCAATCTGAGAGTCATGATGCTCAACACTAGACATCCACATCGCAAGATGCATCACTCGAAGCACTCCTCAAAATGGAGAACATTGACATCTGTGCTGTAACAGAGAATTGGTTTACAGCAACAGACAGCACCCCATGCACTACCATAACCCATTCCACAACTGTCAGCCCCAAAACATGGACCACAGCTCCAAACACATTGGTGTCTCCATATTCATAAAATATATGCATGCCTCCAGACCAGTATCCCAGCATAATGCATCTGAGACACTTCAGGGACAACTGACATTGGGTAATAGTGCAATCCAGGTCATAGCCTGCTATAGGTCCCCATCCATGTCCCTAGACTCTCAACCCCCATTCCTCAAAGCACTGGAATCTATCAAGGTCCAAATCAACACTCTCATTCTAGGAGGCTTCAATTACCCGTCCATCAACTGGGAAAGATAGTCAAGCACCAATACACTGGCCCAGCACTTCATGGAATTCATCAGTTCCAATGCCCTGGACCAGCTAATTCTGTCACCAGTAGAGGAAACAACATCCTTGACCTGTGTTGATTAATAACATATGGGACTGTTGCTTGACAGCAGTAGTCAATCCCTACCTGGTCAGATTCAACATAGAGTAATTACCATGGAAATCCACATCTCACCCACACTCCCCACAAAAGTAACCACCTTGAAAATCTTCTCCAAAGCTGACTTTGGACTCCTTAAAACAGAAGTGGTGAACTTCACAGCACCCATGCCAATGGAAAGTACCTGCAGGACTGCCAAATCATACACAAATGAACTGTACAAACATGTACATCAAAGCATGGAACTAGCCATACAGAACAAAACCATAACACTCTCCTCCAAACACTGGAGGCCAATCTTGTGGTCCCCTGCCATTAATAACATGTACAACAGAAGGGATAAACTGTTGCAGACAAAGGTGAAGTCCCAAGAGTTTTATAAACTCCCTTATTAGCCTTAATAACAACTTGAGATCCCTCATGAAATCATCTAACATCAGCCATGACAGGCAGAATTGCAGCAGACACTGACAACAATCACGAAGCCTTTGCTAGTTATATCCAGATCTTTCACAGCAATACCCAGAAG